>NW_020689978.1:0-25099 GCF_002925995.2 Terrapene triunguis
GCAGGGATACAAAACCATGCTCTTGAAGTGTCCCTAGCCTCTGTTTGCCAGAAGCTGGGAATGGGCGACGGGATGGATCGCTTGATGATTACCTGTTCTGTCGATTCCCTCTGGGGCACCTGGCATTGGCCACTGTGGGAGGATAGGATTCTGGGCTGGATGGACCATTGGTCTGATCCAGTATGGCTGTTCTTACGACCAACAGAGGGCAGACCCAACCAGCAATATGTATATTTGGTGCACTGAAAGGGTTAACTTTCCAAAGCTGACCAAAATGATTAGTGAAAGTGTTTTGGAGCAAAAGAATTAAACAGAACAATGTGAATGAAAATTGGGACCTATTGTTTAAGGAGCTTGTTAGATGGGGCATAACCCCCATTACATAACTAGCTGAGCTTGAAATGGCCTTCCACTCAACTCGCTGCCATTTCTCTGTCTGTAAATGTGGGAACCGTTTTTAAATCTGGATCCAATCAATTACAACATGTCAGGGAACATTTTAGGCATCAATGGTCTGATCATTGGGTTGATGGCGGTAAACAAGAGATTCCCATACGGCTCCCACCCTCCCTCTCTCTCTCTCTCTCTCTCTCTCAATCCCCCCCCCCCCCCCCCGCCAACAGCCACCCTCATCCTCTCTCCCCTTTCTGCCCCTGCATCCTCTGCAAACTTTCAAAGACGGATGCCTCATGATGGCATTCGCTTGTGGGGATGTTGCCTAGTGGTCAGGGTTTCAGCCCTTCGACATGCGGAGGGGAAGGGTGCTGCAGATGGTGGGGGAGCCCAGGGCCTCCCACAGGGTCTCACCCAGGCCACTCTGAGGGCAACACAAGGGTGTGACACTTTCTACCAGCCAGTTAGTGTCCAAAGTTCAGAGTTTATCACAGGAGGCTCTGAAGGGTGTCAGCTCACTGCTTGGCACCTCTTCACAGCTGGGCGTGGCATGGCAGCTCTCTCCCTCTTGTGGTGGCAGCTGCCTCTGTAATGCTGACAGACCCTGGTTGTTGGGACCTCTGGAGCTTAGTGCATGAGCCTCTACAGCATGAGCTAAAAGCCAACTGGCTGTTAGCTAAGACTGTAGAGCAGACTCATTTTATCTTTCTCTCTAAGTGGTCTCGGTGCCACTAGATGGGACACACCACCACACCCAGAAGGTGTGTGGGTTACATACTTCCCCTAGCTGAGGAAGCGCGTCCTGAGCTTCAGAGACTTCCCAGTTGAAATCCCAGATGACCCCTGTAACGATGCGGCCTCTGGTGGGACACTACTGAGAGTATCAATTCAGGACAAATTGCTTGGAGCAGGACAGTCACAGCCCAAGGCTGGGTGTCCTTTACTATTAAGGCACACCAAACCAGCCAAACAGAAAGGACTTTGGTTTTACCCCACTGGCTAACCAGAAGTCATACAAGCAATTCCCTCAGATACCCCAGTTCCCTTGTATCACCACCAGCACCACTCCTTATGAGGATGAATGGTTATGAAAACCAATACCAATGCAGAAAAGGACCTAGGGGTTACAATGGACGAGAAGCTGGATATGAGTCAACCGTGTGCCCTTGTTGCCAAGAAGGCTAACGGCATTTTGGGCTGTATAAGTAGGGGCATTGCCAGCAGATCGAGGGACGTGATCATTCCCCTCTATTCGACATTGGTGAGGCCTCATCTGAAGTACTGTGTCCAGTTTGGGGCCTCACACTACGAGAAGGATGTGGAAAAATTGGAGAGAGTCCAGCGGAGGGCAGCAAAAATGATTAGGGGTCTGGAGCACATGACTTATGAGGAGAGGCTGAGGGAACTAGGATTGTTTAGTCTGAAGAAGAGAAGAATGAGGGGGGATTTGATAGCTGCTTTCAACTACCTGAAAGGGGGTTTCAAAGAGGATGGCTCTAGACTGTTCTCAGTGGGAGCAGATGACAGAACAAGGAGTAATGGTCTCAAGTTGCAGTGGGGAGGTTTAGGTTGGATATTAGGAAAAACTTTTTCACTAGGAGGGTGGTGAAGCACTGGAATGGGTTACCTAGGGAGGTGGTGGAATCTCCTTCCTTAGAGATTTTTAAGGTCAGGCTTGGCAAAGCCGTGGCTGGGATGATTTAGTTGGGGATTGGTCCTGCTTTGAGCAGAGGGTTGGACTAGATGACTTGGTGAGGTCTCTCCCAACCCTGATATTCTATGATTCTAATACCCCAGTAAAAGAAAAAGGTTCTCCCGATCCCAAAGGACCAAGCCCCAGACCCAGGTCAATAGACGAGTCAGATCTTACCCACAAATCACGCTGTTGCCAATCCTTTTGAATCTAAAATCTAAAGGTTTATTCATAAAAAGAAAGAAACATAGATGAGAGCTAACATTGTTAAAGGAACAATTACATACAGCAATGGCAAAGTTCTTGGTTCAGGCTTGTAGCAGTGATGGAATAAACTGCAGGCACAAATCACATCTCTGGAGTACATCCACAGATTTGGATGGGTCATTCAGTCCATTGTTCAGAGCTTCAGTCTGTAGCAAAGTTCCTCCAGAGGTAAGAAGCAGGACTGAAGACAAAATGGAGGTGTTTCCCGGGCCTTTTCTATCCTCTGCCATGTGGAAGGACCCCTTTGTTCTTACTGTGGAAAATCACAGCAGCGAGGTGGATTTTGGAGTCACATGGGCAAGTCACGTGTCCATGCAGGACTCAGTTCTTTACAGGTAGAACAACCATTGCTCACATGCTACCTTGAACGTTCCCAGGAAGGCTTCTCATATGTGGATTGGAGTCTCCCAAGGTCCATTGTCAGTTAAGTGTTTCTTGATTGGGCACTTAATCTGAAAATTCCTTTCTCAAGAAGCTGACCAAATGCTTCACTAATGCTACTTAGAATCAAACACAGTGAGCTACAAATACATAACCAATACTCTTAACTTCAAATACAAAATGATACACACATACAGACAGCATAATCATAACCAGCAAATTACAACCTTTTCATAGACACCTCGTTTGACCTCCCTTGTACAAGATTTGGTGCAACTATAGGACCTTGGTTGCAACAATGATCTATACGGTAACAGTTCATGTCAATAACGTCACAACCCCCCACTTGTAACTCTGACAGACCCCAGTCATCAGCGGGCAAGATCAAACTTGGGACCTCTAGAGCTTGGTGCATGAGCCTCTATAGCATATGCTAAGAGCCATCTAGCTCTTAGTTAAGGTTATAGAGCAGACTCATTTAACTCTCTCTCTAAGTGGTCTCAGTGCCATTAGATGGGACAGAACACTACACCCTGGTGCAACAGGAACAGGTCCTCCCTTCCCTCAGGGAGAGGGACCTTCAGGCAGTTGCTGAGGGAATGATCCTGCCTTCCTTCAGGGCCTGCAACGTAGAGGTCCTTCCTCTTGCCTGGTCTGCCCACAAGTCCTCGTCCAGTCTGTGCACGCCCTGCAGGTGTGATGGAGCTGGGCTGGCTGAGGCCAGAGCAGCTCCTTAACCTCTTGTTCCCCAGTGTGGGGTTTGTATTCCCAATCACAAGTCCAAAGAGAGGGGAAAAAACCTTGAAGATATAGCTTTCCATACTCTTATTAGCTAACAGGCCTAGCAGGCCTGAGGGCGTATTTTTCCAAGGAGAGCTTTTTGTTATCTTGGGTACGCCGATCTAATGCTGCAGATGGCGACTTTAGATGATGCTTCGTGCAGCAGGGCATTCTTTTGCCCTGTGTGGTCCGGGCTTTTCTGTTGCTGGATTCAGGAGGAGGGTTGATGAGATTCCACTCTGCTGCCTGCAGAACGCTGCATTCTAATCAAAAGTATGTTACTTTGGGTCCTGGTTTCCTTCTGTTCCTGGAAGGTGATGTTTGGAAGTTTTTCATGGAGCATGAAACAAAGTCCGAGTCAGTATTGGTAAATGTCCCCAAAACACAACTTCAGCCTACCCTGCATCAGCCAGATCCAGCCTCTTAATTTCTTTGGTATTGATTTAAAGTAAAATCAGTGTTACTCACACACCTGCATAGGATGTGCATGTGTGAATCCTCCAAGGGCAGAAGTGAGATGGAGTGTACATGAGACTTTATGAGTGATATCGAAGCATTCCACAATGTTGGAAATCATGGCCCTGTGGACAGACAGAAACCAAAGTGTGGGATTCTTTCTCCCTCCCACCATGGCAATACAATGAACATACCCTCCGTTTCATTCCATTGGAAGACACTTCCACACCTGCTGGGTCAAGACTGCTGCCTGGGACTGCGGGTGCTGCAAGTGGCCAGCAGTGGGCCAGAAGGAGGAGGACCATGCAGGAGCTTTTGGAGATAGGGGCAAGGAGGAACAAGGAGCACGTTGCTTTCAAAAGTTCCAAGGAGGAAAGGGACACGGTCCAGGAAGAGAGGAAGAGCAGGGAGCAGGACTGATTGCTCAGAGAGAGAATGCAAGATATGGGGGCCAGCAGGGTGGTTCATCCAGGTCATGTCACAGCGCCAGCACCAGTGCATGTGCCAGCTGCTATGTCTGCAGGTGTGCAGGTACATGTAACTATGACAGTGGAATGGCGTTCCTGGTCCTGGCTCAGAATGGTTAGAAGGTGGAGTTTGTGGCAGAGCTAGTGAGCAAAATTACAGATGGGGTTTCGGTTCCCAACTATTGACAGTTGTGTGTCTCAGAGAAAGATCCTCTAACCCCTCTCTCCAAGAGACGTACCCTTGTCTCCAAAACTAGTGAGGTGGCAGAGCGCCTACTGGTTTATGCCATATACTACAGATTTTCTGGCCAGCCTTGAACTCTCCAATTCCCTGATAAATGTTCTTCTGACACTTAATGGCTTTTATATTTTTGCTCTAGCGATTATTCAGACAATAGGCCAGATCCAGCTTCCATGTGGAGCCTCACTTTCCTCCTCTCTGAAGTGGGGATAATCCTAACCAACAATTAGACAGTGTTTGATCCTCAGATCTTGCTTCCCAAATCCCTGCCCTCCTGGTCCAACACCGGCCTCTTCCCCATTTCCCCAAACTTCCATATCTATGCTTGTGCCTGTCTCATCCCACAACTGCAAGGTCTCATACACGGTCTCCTTCCAGCAAGCTGAAGCTGCCCCTGGCTCTGGAGCTGGAATCGCATGTCCTGAGAGCTTCCCTTGCATGGTGGATTCACCGTGGGCATGAGAAAGGACAATACCCATATGCAGGTAGAACATCAACCTCCACCTCCGTCCCAGCAGCAGGATGGCCTCTGGTCCCTGCTCCCTCGGACAGCTGGAGCTACTGAGAGGTGGGGTTGGAAGAGCATGAGAACAGCCCATGAGGTTAAAAAATGGCAGGGAGAGCCTCTTCCCTCCATGGGACATTACGTTGTCCCTCCGTGGGCAGACCTTTCTTTCTGCAGGCTGTGCTTTGGTTCCTGGACTCTGCCCAGAGGCCCAGCTCCCATCCCTAGCAGCTTGGCTGTTCCCTACCCTGCTGTGCACCAGGCCCTCTGCAGAGAGCTGCTCTGGGCAAGAACTGCAGAGCCAGCTGTCATCCTGACAGGTGTAGCCCCAGGTTCCATAACCCTGACCCATGGTCTCCCTCTGCTGACAGGCTCTGAGCAAGGCCTGCCCAGAGAACATGGATGACGAGTTCTAGATCCTGCTGACAGCAGCCCCCAGCACAGACAAACTCCAGCACATCTTGGAGGTGAGCAGAATGGGGAGGGGCAGCAGGGGTTTTACCGTAGCGCTGGGGACTCCTAGAAAGAAGAGACTGGAAAATCCATGTTTCTATTGGATCCTTCCGAGTATGCATTTGTGAGATAAACTCACTGGGTGACCTTGGGGTTAAATCACTTCTCCCTTACAGCATCAGTCTTCTGCCCTATCAAATCTACCCTGGGGAATAAGGACAGACCCCGACAATCACCTTCACCTGTGGGTGTCTGGCCCAGGGAGCCTAAACCAACTGGACTATCTGCCCCATTACCTAAACTGCCCTGTATTTTCCTCCTAGGGCCTTAAATGCTCAGCCTGACCCCTTCCCGGCTTGTCCCTGACCTTTAAAGGACTATCCAAGCCCCCCCCCCATACCTGCTCCCCTTGGGGTCTCTCTCCTGGCTGAGCACAGGCTGCCCTGATATCTCTCAGCAGGCCTGGGTCCCAGTCACATGCTGATTCTTGTCACGTGACCCCCACACTTATTCCCTTCACCCTAGGGAGCTGCATAACCTCGGCTAGGTGCAATTGAGCACCAACCCCTTTCCTGGCCATCTCACCCAGGGACAGGTTGAAACTGGAAACCTGTGGGCTAACAGTAACTGTTTGCTCCCAAAGGTGCTGAAGACACAATGGAAAAGGAAATCCTTTGGCCTGGATTTAAATTATTCCAACTGAAAGTGAATGAGAGAAAATAGATCCAGAGTTATCTTCCTAGCAGCAGAAAATGTGGAGATTGATAGACGTTAAGGTCAGAAAGGACCATTATGTGCATCTAGTCGCACTTCCTGTATAACTCAGGCCCTAGAATGTCCCCAAGTGGTTCCTTCAGCCAACCATAGCATGGGACTGAGCCAGAGCATGTCTTTTGGAACGACGTCCACATGCTTTAGAGCCAGCTGGCTAACAGAAAATCTTTCTTCTGCAGTGACGTGGGATTAAGGGACATGGAGGAAAAGACATGGAGGCTGTGATTAAAGTTAGGGCAGCGAGGCCAGGATAACTGGGACTAGGTCCCAGGACTGGCTATCACAAGACCTGCCATTTTCTATTCCTGGCTTTGGGACCATGAGCGAGTCTCTTCACCGCTGGGTGCCTCGGTTTCCCCAACTATCAACCAGAGCTAATAAAGGTTTTGTTTGTTGTCCCCATTTTACAGGGTGGGAAACTGAGACACAGTTGGGACCTGGCTACACTACAGGTCTGTAGTGCATTTGTAAGCTGCTGACCCCCACATGTTGATCAGAGCCTATGGACAAGACAGCTCCTAAAGGTGTGTTTGTTCTGTGCTTATCCCCTATGTACCAGCAGGGCTGGACGGCCTTTTCTCACTGTTCTGTGGGGAGCAGGTCCTGGGTACTAAGGGTCTGAAGAAGCTCTCAAGGACTAATTTTTTAACATAATTTTTATCAATGAATTGGGAGAAAACATACAATCACTGCTGATAAGACTGGTGGGTGAAAAAATACTGGCAGAGTGGTAATTACTGATGAGGAGAGGGCAGTGATACAGATCAATCTGGGTCATTCAGCAAGTTGGACCCATTCAAAGAAAACAAGTTTGACGAGAGCCAAAGGCAAGGTCCTATACCAAGCAAGAAGGCATGCCGGGCACAGCTACAGAATGGGGAAGTGTATCCAGGAAAGCAGTGACTCTGAAAAGGATTTAGAAGCCATAGTGGAGAAGCCACTCAACATGAGCTCCCAGTGTGATGCTGTGGTGAACAGGGCTAGAGCCATCATTAGACGTACGAGCACAGCCGTGAGTACTATAGGGAGGTGATACAGCATCAGAGAGGCTGATACTGGAATACGGCATCCGGTTTTGGTGTCCTCATTTGGAAAAGATGTTGAGAAATTGGAGCTGGGGCAGCAAAGAGCCACCAAATGTTCTGAGGGCTGGAGAAAAATGCCTTCTAGAGCGCTATTGAAAGATCTCAACCTGCTTAGCTTATCAAAGGAAGATTGAAAGTTGACTTCATTGAAATGTTGAAGTGCCTTAATGGAGAGAAAATATTGGGTATTAAAGGGCGCTTTAATCTAGCACCGAAAGTCATAACAAGACCCAATGGCTGAAAGGTGAAAAGAGACAAATTCCTATTACAAATAAGGCACAACCAATCAACAGCAAGGATGATTCACCACAGGAACAAGCTACCAAGGAAAGTGGTGGATTCTCCATCTCTTGATGTCATTGAATGAAGACTAGATGCCTTTCTGGAATGTGTTTGCCCAAAAGTAGCTATTGTGGTATGCAGGAGGCCTGTGATATGCAGGGGGTAAGATTAGATGTTCTAAAGGTCTCTTCTGGCCATAAAGTCTACTAATTTTGGAAAAACTGAGTGTAGCATTGGGAGCAGCCTCTGATGTTTTACTGTCTAGCCGGCTTGCTTCCTAGTATGAACACTCATTGAGTGGGGTGATCCACAGGGAGTAGCTCAAACCTCCAACGTGTCTGGTCAGCGGCAGGACATTAGCACTGCAGGGGAGGGGTGGGTGTGTTGCAGTGACATCACAAAGGCCTTTTGCAGGACCTCAGCCTATTGGTCAAAGGTGTTAGGTAGGTGGTGACCTCACAGAGAGATGCTGACATCAGCCAGGCAGGACAGGGGTGCAGGGCCAGGGAAACCTTGGAGACCCCTGTAGCTTTGCTTCAGCAAGTCTCCTTCTCGAGGTCTCTCTTTGAGGACTGAGAGAGTATTAGGGTTCACGTATGTGAGCGCGAGGAGGAACCTCTTTCGAGTTTTCTCCTTTCCTTTTACTGATTTTACTAGAAAACAGACATCCCTGTTTAGAAGATAAGAGCCTCCGAGTGGTTTGGAACCTGTTCAGTCTGATCCACCTGGTGCCAGCTGAATTCTAGGCATGGAAAACACTAGTTTAAGGTGGCAGAATTTTATTCCCCACCTGGGATTTTTTCCCTTAGAATCACTGGGGACATTAGGGTTTCTCCTTTTTGTTTTACCTTTTCCTCCATCCCTCCTTCCTTTCTCTTCATCTCTTACTTCTTTTCTCCTTTCCCCTGTTCCCCTCCCACCACCAGGAGGTGTAGAGTCTGTGTGTGTGAGTGTGTGTGTCGCGGGGTGTGTGTGCTCTGCAGCTCCCATTGTGGGAGCTCCACCCAACAAAGTGGGGCTGAAATAGTCCTCTGACAGTGATCCCCACCGGTGACTTGGGCCAACCTTTGGGCTCCCTGGTGAGAACCCTCAGCCTCCCGCCCCTCAGTGGCTGCCTCCATCCTGGGGTCACTAGATGGAGATGCCGTTCTAGCCCCAGGAGTTGGAGCCTGGCTCTGGGCAATCTGCTAATGCCTCACATCCTGTTGGTTTTAGGTCTTCGGAAAGTTCTTCTCGGAAGGGCAGAGAAGATTCTTCTTCTGGATGGCAGTGCTGGCCATCCACGGCACCCTGCTGCGTGTCAGCCAGGTTGGGCTGGTCCTGGCCTACTCCCTTTTGGGGGAAGCTCAGCAGCTGATGGGGGACAAGGTAAGCAGCTGCATTATACTCAGGAGATTGGGGCAGGGCCCAGGCCTCATTCCCATCCTATCGCCATTCGCTGGCCTGGCAGCAAGGAGCCTGGTGGGGAATGAGAGCAAGAGCAGGTGCTACTGGGAAGGGAGATGAATTCACCTCCATGAGCAGGAGGGAACCAGCTTGTCCCCGGAGCAGCTCCAACACAGCTCTTTAGCAAGGCTAATTAATGACAAGCATTACCTCATCACGGACTTATTTTCTTTGGAAACGGTGCTTTTGCTCTTGGGAAGAGCAGACGAGTCCCCTAAGTGCCATCAGCGAGCCTCTCCTGTCCAACAGGGCCTCACCGAGCTCCCGGTGACCTAATGTCCGTGTCAACCAAGCCACCACCTAGAGAGAACGGGAGGATTCAGTCAGCAGGGGCTGCTAATCTGCCCCATTCACCAGGGCTTCCATCCTGTAGCTTCAGCATTAGTGTCTGGGATGACTTGGGGCAAGATCTCGACTTCCCTGCAACCCACTTCACTGCTGCCAGAATCCCTCCTCCCCACCCTGCTAGAGCCCTGTCCCTGCCCAACCTAGGTGGGGGTGAAGGAGATGGTTCTGGTAACTCGAGCTGTGGTTTGGAGGTGGAACAGCTGTCAAGGGCACTGAGCGGGAGGTGGCAGGAGCTCACCCTAGAAGGAGCAGGGTTGGCACTGGAGGTTACTAGAAAGGAGAACAATCTCCATTCTGGGGGTCAGGAGGTGAATCCATCCCTCTGAGGTGGGCATGCTGGGTGGAAATGCTGTTGGTTCCAGGTGCTCTTAATTCCCCCTGATTCCTCGGGGCGTTTGAGTCTCTGACAGGTTCTCGTTCCCTTGCAGCAGGAAGACGTCACGGCCAAAGTGATGCACCAGCTCCGCATCATCCGGCACTTGCGCCAGGTGCCTGAGACACTGCAGGGGCTGTGCCTCTGAGGCCATCAGCAACTCCCGCTCCCTGCTGCAGGTACTGCTCTGGCTCACTGTAAATGGGGAGCTAGTGGAAGGGGAAATGGAGCCCCCTGGCACTCACTAAAAGGGAAAGTGGTGGATTCTCCATCTCTTGATGTCATTGAATGAAGACTAGATGCCTTTCTGGAATGTGTGTGCCCAAAAAGTAACTATTGTACTATACAGGAAGCCTATGATATGCAGGGGGTTAGATTAGATGCTCTAAAGGTCTCTTCTGGCCATAAAGTCTACTAACTTTGTTAAAACTGAGTGTAGCATTGGGAGCAGCCTCTGATGTTGTACTGTCTAGCCGGCTTGCTTCCTAGAATGAACAGGCATTGAGTGGGGTGATCCACAGGGAGTAGCTCAAACCTTCAAAGTGTCAGGCCAGCGGCAGGATATTAGCACTTCAGGGGATGGGTGTGTGTGGCAGTGACATCACAAAGGCCTTTTGCAGGACCTCAGCCTATTGGTCAAAGGTGTTAGGGAGGTGGTGACCTCACAGAGAGATGCTGACATGAGCCAGGCAGGACAGGGGCGCAGGGCCAGGGAAACCTCAGAGACCCCTTGTGGCTTTGCTTCAGCAAGTCTCCTTCTCGAGGTCTCTCTTTGAGGACTGAGAGAGTATCAGGGTTCACGTAGGTGAGTGCGAGGAGGAGCCTCTTTCGAGTTTTCTCCTTTCCTTTTACTGATTTTACTAGAAAACACTCGTCTCTGTTGAGAAGGTAAGAGTCTCCGAGAGGTTTTGGAACCTGTTCAGTCTGATCCATCTGGTGCCAGCTGAATGCTAGGCATGGAAAAAGACGGTTACTCACCGTTGTAACTGTTGTTCTTCGAGATGTGTTGCTCATATCCATTCCAGTTAGGTGTGCGCGCGCCGCGTGCACGATCGTCGGAAGATTTTTGCCCTAGCAACCCCGGTGGGTCGGCTGTGGAGCCCCCTAGAGTGGCGCCGTTATGGCGCTGGATATATACCCCAGCCGACCCAGCGCCCCCTCAGTTCCTTCTTGCCGGCTACTCCGACAGTGGGGAAGGGGGGCGGGTTTGGAATGGATATGAGCAACACATCTCGAAGAACAACAGTTACAACGGTGAGTAACCGTCTTTTCTTCTTCGAGTGCTTGCTCATATCCATTCCAGTTAGGTGACTCCCAAGCCCCACCTAGGTGGCGGGGTCGGAGTGAGACATTGCTGTGTGCAGAACCGCTGACCCAAAAGCAGCATCTTCTCTGGATTGTTGCACCAGCGCATAGTGAGTAGCAAATGTGTGGACCGATGACCACACGGCAGCTCTACAAATGTCCTGGATCAATACTTGAGCCAGGAAGGCAGTCGAGGAGGCCTGGGCTCTCGTGGAATGAGCAGTGAGGCGTGGCGTCGGTACACCGGCCAGGTCGTAGCAAGCACGAATGCAGGACGTAATCCAAGAGGACAGGCACTGTGAAGAGACCGGTGAGCCTTTCATCCGGTCGGCCACTGCAACGAAGAGTTGCGTTGTCTTCCTAAATGGCTTTGTACGGTCGATATAGAAAGCCAGGGCCCTGCGAACGTCTAAGGAATGCAAACGCTGGTCTTAACGAGTAGCGTGCGGCTTCGGATGGAAGACTGGAAGGAATATGTCCTGATTAATGTGAAAAGGTGACACCACCTTCGGAAGAAAGGCAGGATGGGGGCGAAGCTGCACCTTGTCCTTGTGGAACACCGTGTAAGGGGGCTCGGATGTCAGCGCCCTGAGTTCAGAGACGCGTCGTGCTGAGGTGATGGCCACGAGGAAGGCTGTCTTCCAGGATAAGTACAGGAGTGAGCAGGTCGCCAATGGTTCAAACGGAGGCCCTGTGAGCCTGGAGAGCACGAGGTTGAGGTCCCACGTCGGAACCGGCTGTCGTTGCTGTGGGTACAGTCGGTCTAAGCCCTTGAGGAATCTAACGACCATCGGGTTAGAGAAGACCGAGGACGTGAGTTCTCCTGGGTGGAAAGCGGAAATAGCGGCGAGGTGAACCTTGATTGAGGATGTCGCCAAGCCTTGCTGTCTTAAGGACAGGAGGTATTCCAGTATGCAGGGGATAGGTGCCTGCAAGGGAGAAGTAGCTCGTTGCTCGCACCAACAGGAGAACCGCTTCCACTTGGCTAGATAAGTGGTTCGCGTAGAGGGCTTTCGACTTCCCAGCAGAACCTGCTGGACGGCCTGCGAGCACTGCCGCTCTGTCCGACTCAACCATGGAGCATCCACGCCGTGAGGTGGAGGGACTGTAGGTCGGGGTGACACAACCGGCCGTGGTCCTGGGAGATGAGGTCCCGACTCAAGGGGAGCGTGATCGGCGTTCGTACCGAAAGATCCAGCAGTGTGGAGTACCAGTGTTGCCTCGGCCAGGCGGGGGCGACTAGAATCACCCGTGCATGATCCCTGCGGATCTTGAGCAGTACCTTGTGGACCAGCGGAAATGGAGGGAAGGCGTAGAACAGGTGGTCCTTCCATGTTAGAAGGAAGGCGTCTGACTGAGAGCCCGGGGCTCGTCCGTGCAGGGAGCAGAATACCTGGCACTTCCTGTTGGCCCGAGATGCGAAGAGGTCGATCTGGGGAAATCCCCACCTCTGGAAGACGGAATAGATGACGTCCGGGCGAATTGACCACTCGTGTGTCTGAAAGGACCTGCTGAGACGGTCCGCCAGCGTATTCTGGACTCCAGGAAGGAAGGATGCCGTAAGATGTATCGAGTGGGCGATGCAGAAGTCCCACAGGCGAATGGCCTCTTGACATAGGAGCGATGAGTGGGCTCCGCCTTGCTTGTTGATGTAGAACATTGCCGTGGTGTTGTCGGTGAGAACCAACACGCAACGGCCCTGTAGGAAGTTGAGGAACGTCTGGCAAGCTAGGCGCACCGCCATCAGCTCTCTGACGTTGATGTGGAGGGCTAGTTGGGCCACGGACCAGAGGCCCTGGGTATGGTGCTCTCCGAGGTGAGCGCCCCAACCTAGAGATGAAGCATCCGTGACTAGGTGGAGGGAGGGTTGTGGGTCGTGAAAGGGAACTCCTGCACAGACCACCGTACGATCCGTCCACCAGGTGAGGGAGGCCCGGACCGAGGCCGGAACCGTGACCACCATATTCAGGTCGTCTCGATGAGGACGGTAGACCGATGACAGCCAAGCCTGCAGTGGGCGAAGTCGTAGCCTGGCGTGCCTGGTCACGTACGTGCACGAGGCCATGTGGCCCAATAGGGCAAGGCAAGTCCTTACGGTGGTGATTGGAAAAGTCCTGAGTCCTTGAATGACGCTTAGGATGGTCTGAAAGCGGCTGTCGGGGAGGATAGCTTGGGCGCGTCTGGAGTCCAGGACTGCCCCGATAAACTCTATCCTCTGAGTTGGTACCAGGGTGGATTTTTCTCTGTTGAGTAGAATGCCCAACTCGTGGAAAGTGTGTGTCACCATGCGGACATGAGCCTGCACTTGGTCCCTGGTGCGGCCGCGTACCAGCCAGTCGTCCAAGTACGGGAACAGCTGTATCCCTTGTCGACGAAGGAAGGCTGCGACGACTGCCAGACACTTTGTGAACACTCTGGGAGCCGAAGACAAGCCGAAGGGAAGGACTGCAAATTGGTAGTGCATTGCGCCTACTACAAATCGTAGGAAGCGCCTGTGAGGCGGATAGATCGCTATGTGAAAATAAGCGTCCTTCATGTCGAGGGCGGCGAACCAGTCTCCAGGATCCAGTGAAGGGATGATGGTCCCCAATGAAACCATGCGGAACTTCAACTTTACTATGAATTTGTTGAGTCCGCGCAAGTCCAAGATGGGCCGTAGACCCCCTTTTGACTTGGGGATCAGGAAGTAGCGGGAGTAAAACCCCCTGCCCCTTAGCTCCGATGGAACCTCCTCTATGGCCCCCAAAGAGAGGAGCCCAAAAACCTCCTGTGTAAGGAGTTGCTCGTGAGAGGGGTCCCTGAAGAGGGACGGGGAGGGGGAGTGGGAGGGGGGGGGGGCGAGGAAAATTGGAGGGCGTATCCCCTCTCCACCGTGCGAAGGACCCAGCGGTCCGAGGTTATAAGGGACCAAGCACGGTGGAAGCGGGAGAGGCGATCCCGGAAGGGAGGAGTAGGATCCTGGATACAGGCCGAGGTGCCGTCCTCGACCGCACCTTCAAAAGTTTTGCCTAGGCCCTGAAGGTGGCCTAGGCTGTCCCTGGTTTTGACCAGGTTGAGGGCCGGTCGACCTCCGCCTGCCCCCTCGACCCCGCCGCCTGGCAAAGTCCTGTCTAGGACGCGGCGGGGGAGGGTAAAATCTCTGTGGCGGTGGCCGGAAGGGTCTGCGCTGAGGCCCCGGGACATGCATCCCCAGGGAGCGCATCAT
Organism: Terrapene triunguis; assembly: GCF_002925995.2. NCBI lineage: Eukaryota > Metazoa > Chordata > Testudines > Emydidae > Terrapene > Terrapene triunguis. The sequence goes on from NW_020689978.1 coordinate 14,455, forward strand.
TGTCCGCGAGTCCTTGAGGTTTTGGAGCCTCGCGTCAGTCTTCTCTGAAAAGAGTCCCTGTCCCTCAAACGGCAGATCTTGTAGCGTCTGCTGTAGCTCTGGTGGCAAGCCAGAGACCTGGAGCCAGGAGAGTCGCCGCATGGCTATCCCCGACGCCAGGGTCCTAGCTGCCGAGTCTGCAATGTCTAGCGAGGCTTGTAAGGAGGTGCGCGCCACCCGCATACCCTCCTCTACCAAAGCCCCAAACTCCTCCCTCGACTCCTGGGGAACCAGCTCCTTGAATTTCCCCATCGAGGACCAGGAGTTGAAGGAGTAGCGGCTCAGGAGCGCCTGCTGGTTGGCCGCTCGGAGTTGGAGCCCCCCCGCCGAGTAGACCTTGCGTCCGAACAAGTCGAAGCGCTTAGCGTCCTTCGACTTGGGCGCAGCGGCCTGCTGGCCATGGCGCTCCCGTGCATTCACCGATGATACCACCAGTGAGCACGGCTGAGGATGGGTATACAGATATTCATGGTCTTTGGAGGGGACAAAGTACTTCCGCTCCACTCCTCTGGCCGTGGGTGGAATCGAGGCCGGGGTCTGCCAGATGGTGGTGGCATTAGCTTGAATGGTCGGGATCAACGGTAGCGCCACGCGAGAGGGAGCGTCCGCTGACAGGATATTTACAATGGGGTCGTGAACCTCCACGATCTCCTCAATTTGGAGGTCCATATTGCGCGCCACCCTTCGCAAGAGGTCCTGGTGCGCTCGCAGGTCAATAGGAGGCGGACCCATGGCGGATGTGCCCGCTACCGCCTCATCGGGGGAGGAGGAGGAAGATCCCCCCGGTGGCAAGGGGTCCAAGGGTGGTTCCTGCTCCAGTTGCTCCTGTTGAGCGTCAGCAGCCCCTGGGACCAGGGCCCCCACCGGAGTGGGCACCGGCGCCTCCATACCACCTGGTGGGGGGCGGGAGATGGTGGCCTCCGGGGCTCTGGGCTCGGAGCGTGCCGAGCGGGACGCAGAAGGAGGGGCGCCTTGCGCCTGGTGGTAGGCCCACGGTGTCCAGAAGGACCAATGCGCAGGAGCTTGCGCCGGGTCCTCCGCTGTCTCCTCCAGGTGGGTGGCCTCCGCCTCCGAGGAACGGGACGCCGACCTCGATGGCCACGGCGGTGCCGAGCGCACCGACACCGGTACCGGATGGTACGGTGCCGGTCGTAGGGCGATCTGTCCCTGCCCGGTGCCGGGGAACGGTGCCGAGATCTAGATCGGGATCGGTGCCGGTAGTCTCTTCGGTGCCGAGAGCCCGATCTGGAGCGGGACGAAGATCTCGAGGAGGCCCGGTACCGGGAGCGGCCTCTCGAGCCCGAGCGGCGCTCATACCGGTGCCGGGAGCTCCTCCTGGAGCCCGAGCGGTGCCGGTCGTCACGACGGTGCCGGGATCTGGAACGGCGTCGTGAAGGTGATCGGTGCCGCGAGTACGACCGGTGCCGAGGTGACATTCGGCGCCGGGACTCCGAGCGGCGTCGGGACGTGCTCCTGGACCTCGAACGGTGCCGCAAGTCTGGGGCTGGAGACGGCGGGCGCAGCAGGGCAGGCTTGCCCCTGGACTGCAGCTGTCGCGGAGCAGCCGGTGCCGGGAGGTGTGACGGCCCCGGTTCGGTGAAGGCAATCAGGTCCCGTGCCGTTGCAAATGTCTCCGGGGTGGACGGGAGACAAGGTTCCACCACCAACCTAGGTGGGGAAACAGTCCGCACCGGACTCGACGGCCTCGGTGCCGGAGTCAACGGTGGGGCCGCCTGTTGTGGGCGGTCCAACGGCGGACGCGGCTCTACCCCCGGCACCGAGGGAGCCGGCGTCTTCGGCGCAGCCTTGTCCTGGGTCTTGCGGACCTTCTTGTGGCCCGGAGACAGCGATCGGCGCCGAGGCTCCTGAGGCGGGCGCGGTGCCGACGTCGGTCGGTGCCGTGGTTTATCCTTCGCGCCGGTCGGAGCCGCCGGGGCGCTGCGCACGGAGGCGCTCGGTGCCGGGGCGCTGTGCACCGAAGTGCTCGGTGCCGGGACGCTGCGCACCGAAGGAGGGTCCGGACTCAGAGCCGCCTCCATCAGGAGCTGTCGGAGCCTGAAATCTCGCTCCTTCCTCGTCCTCGGCTTGAAGGCCTTGCAGATAGGGCACTTATCTGCGGGATGGGCCTCCCCAAGGCACTTCAAGCAGGAGCTATGCGGGTCGCTTGTTGGCATGTGCTTCCCGCAGGACGCGCACGGCTTAAAGCCAGGAGCCTTGGGCATGAGCCCGGCTGCGCGCCGGGGGGAAAAGGGGGAAGACAACCCCCTAAACCCCCGCTAACTATTTACAACTAAACAAAAAACTAACAATTAACTATCTAAAGGACTATAACAACTATATACAACTATCTACACTAATGAAAATGAGAAAGCTAGGGAGAGTGGAGATCAGCTATGCCGCGCTCCACAGTTCCAACGACCGTCAGGGGCGGTAAGAAGGAACTGAGGGGGCGCTGGGTCGGCTGGGGTATATATCCAGCGCCATAACGGCGCCACTCTAGGGGGCTCCACAGCCGACCCACCGGGTGTTGCTAGGGTAAAAATCTTCCGACGATCGTGCACGCGGCGCGCGCACACCTAACTGGAATGGATATGAGCAAGCACTCGAAGAAGAAACACTAGTTTAAGGTGGCAGAATTTTAATCCCCACCTGGGATTTTGTCCCGTAGAATCACTGGGGACATTTGGGTTTGTCTTTTTTGTTTTACCTTTTCCTCCATCCCTCCTTCCTTTCTCTTCATCTCTTACTTCTTTTGTCCTTTCTTCTGTTCCCTTCCCACCACCAGGAGGTAGGTGTGTGTGTGTTTTTGTGTGTGTGTGTGGTGTGTGTATGTGTTGCTGGGGGTGCTCTGCATCTCCCATTGTGGGAGGTCCATCCAAAAATGTGGGGTTGAAATAGTGCTTGGACCCCACTGACATTAGATGCTGCCACTTTGGTCGTTGATGCTCCAGTTGGGTGGGGGGTGGGGAAGGCACCTCCTAGGGAGTCCAGGACAGTGTGTGTGGGTCTCTTTGCTATGAGCTGCTGAAGGAGTTGGGGGCTGAAGGCATCCCTGAGAGGGGGGAGTGTGGGCCCAATCTGCCCTGGGTCCCGGAGGTGGGAAGGGGGCACATTGCCCCACCATGCTCCTGTCCTTTCCCCAAGTGGCAGCACGTGTCACCCTGTCCCCTTCTCTCCCTGGTGCAGGGATCCCCAGGGACTCGGAGGAGGAGGAGGAGGAATGGGTGGACGTGGCCACAGAGGAGTCTGCTCTCAAAAACATCCGAGAGCAGCTCCAGGGCCGAGAAAAGGTGCAAAGGTTCCCCAGCTGTGCTGGAACCGAGATTGTCCTGCCCCTTCCCAGCACCCTGACCCCCTTCAGAGGGTCTTGTCTCTGATGATCCACCCAGCCCTAATGGGGACCTTTCTCTACCATGATCTGGGACCCCCAAGATGGGGGTATTTCTCACAAACCAGCTGGGTCTCCTCCCCCCACAGGTACTGTCTGAGGTCCTGACCCTGCTTGTGTAGGAGTTGTGGGTGATTTGGACAATGGGCGGGTCCCCACTATCCCCCATTCAGGCCTGAGTCCTGCAGCTGGTGTGGGTGGGGCAGGGAGGTCCCTGGCTAATTGACTCTCTCTCCCCTAACCCCACTCCTGGTGGGTGCAGGATGAGGCCTAGCAGCTCATGTTCCTGCACGCCATCCACCTGAGTGTCTCCCTGCACAGCAGAGAGGGCAGGACACATTGGAGCCGCACTGCTGCAAGGCGGCTGTGGTGGAGAGGATTGTGGTGAGTGAGACGCGGTGCCCAGCAGCTGGAGGGAGGACAGAGACATGGGAGGGGCAGGGGTCTCCCCGGGCCAATGGATGGGGGATGGCTGGTGCTGGAGGGGCAGCTGAGGGCAGGGATTGCTGGGGCTGAAGATTGGGGAGAAGAGACAGGAGAAATTCTGAGATTGGTCACTAGTGGGCAGGAATCGGAGGAGCGGGAGGCAGGTGGGGGGATCCTGCTGGCTGTGTGGGGTGCTGCCTGTGTAATCTCCTCACTGGCAAGTGTCAGTGAGCCCAGAAGGTCACATGCTACTTTGTCTCCTTTAGGTCTCACAGAGCTCATTGAGGCGCTGCCTGATAACTCTCCACCCAGCGGCGTCCTCGCTAACTCCCTGATTGCTGTGGGCAACCTCAGGTACCGAGACCCTCCCGCCCGGTTCCCCTAACCCCGGTGCTGCTCAGGCCCAGGGCTGGGAGTCACTGCCCCTCCCACTCCCAGCTCACCTCCCAAGGGTGACACCTGTGGCAGAGGTGGTGGGAAGGTTCACTCTCTCCTGGCTGGGCTGTTCTTTTCACTCTAGTAACATTGCAATGGCTTTGGGGAGAGGCTCACTCCCAGGATCAGATACAGGAGGGGCAGCAGGGTCCAGGGAACAGGCGCTATTCCTGCCCTGCCACTGTGTGTCTGGGAAACCTTGGCCTTATCATTGGTGCCTCAGTTTCCATTTTCACCAGCCTCTGCCTAGTTCCCTGCAGCTTCGCGGCCGTGTTGGTGCCAGTCCCACCCCCGCACTGCACAGTCTAATACCGGCTCCTGTCTCTTCCCAGCACCATGACACCTGCCCTTGAGCCAGAGCTAGAGACCCATCTCCTTCGAGCTGCCCTGCATGCTGTCTTCACCCTGGGCACGCAGAAGGACACCACCCAAGTCCAGGTAGATCATGCTAAAGTCACGGATTGAAGAGCCAGCTGTCATCCTGCCATGAATCCTGGCTAATTGCCAGCAGTGGGATGTGAATGCGAGAGGCCAAGATACGTTTTGAGGGGTCTCACCAGTGCTTCCTAGGGACCCCTCTTCCCATCCCGTGGCAGGTGTAGCCCCACTTTCCCTAACTCTGACCCATGGCTCTCCCTTGCTTTGCAGGATCTGCATAGGGTCTTGCCACACCTTGTGGATGCCATGCTGGGGAACCTGCTGGCAGAGTCCCCAGACACCGACAGGCTCCACTGCATCTTGGAGGTGAGCCCGATGAGAGGGGTGGGGGCAATTTTTCCTTCACTCTTAGATCCATTTTCCAGTCTGTCCTCCTAGCTGGGTCCCCAGTAGCCCGTCCTCGGTCAGGGCAGTCAGTGCAATGCAGTGTCAGGCCCTTCCTCCTTGAAGGTCAGGGGAAGGAGCTGGGACTTCAAGCCAGAGCTCTGCCTGGTTCTGTTGAGCACTAACCACAGGGCCCCTGGCTGGCTTGGGGAGTGAGAGTCTGAACTCCTCCTGTGAGATCCAGAAGATGGTCGTCAGAGAAGAGTCACAGGCTCCTTCCTAGAGAAACAGGAGGACCCCAGAGAATCAGCCCTTCTCTCTGACGGGCCCTGAGATTCCTGGGGGGATTGTGCTGACACTCAGTCCCTTCACCCAACCAAGGACTCGAGAGGCAGGGAGGGGTGGGGATCTGTCTCCTTCCGGTTGAGCTGTTCAGGAATCAGGCGTTCAGGGAGGATGGGACCAGCCCCGACACCGAACATTGTTCCAGTCTACAGAGACAATGACAAGTTGTGACCTGCAGGATACAAGCATCGTCCTGGGGGCAACAATCCCCTTCTAAAGCTCTGCAATCAACGAATCAGATATGCCACCCTGCGCACAATGTCTCATCCCCCTGGAGATTGGGGAGGAGGGGGGTTCATTTGCACAACACGGGCACCTGCCCATTGATCCTGAGCTGCCTCCTTTCCCCGCAGCACATAACTACTGGATGGTGTCCAGGGTGTCGCAGGAGAGAGCCAAGGCCATTAGGAGCAGCACGGCCCTGCTCCGACTCACCATCACCCTCCCTGAGTTTGACGTAAGTGACCTCTGACCCCAGCTTCCTGACTCCAGGCGTAGGCGGGCTGTCTCCAACTAGCTGTAGGATCTGCTGCTGAAGGGGCTGTGGGTTAAGAGTGTTCCTCCTGGGGAGGCAGAGCAGAGCTTAGCTGGAGTCAAGTTCTTCGTGTCCTGGTAAAGTGGTGACTGGGCTTTTAAGGGGACCATGCTCCAGGTTCATGCCTTCCTGTCATCCTGGAGCAGCTGGGGAAGCAAGTCCTCATGGAGGGCCCTGCCCATATCCCTGTTCTCCAGGCTCCCTTGGGGGCAGAGGAAATTAAGGGTCTAGCTCTAGCTCCTATCCTCTAGCATCTCCTGCAGAGGGGCTGAGGGGAAAAAGAGAGTCCTGGCCCACGGGGGACTGGGAGCTGACAGGAAAATGCTGATGGAGTCCCCTCTCCCTCTCCCTTCCATTAGAACTCAGCAGAATTCCCCAGGATGGGTCACCACGTGGCACAGCTGGCTCTGTTGCTCAGTGACCCAGGCAAGGACATCAGCCAGCAGGCCAGGGAGGGGGTTTACCGGCTCTACCAGCTGCTGCTGCACCAGAGGGGTAAAGAACCCAGCTGGGAAATGGCACCCGATAGAAGAGTGAGACTGGGACCCCAGCCAATTTCTCTCAGACTGACCCCGGCTGGAGGACCAGTCTCTGTCTGTCTCTTTCTCTGTTCTACACCCCTCCCCTGCAATTCTCATTGAGTTGGGTGATTCACAGAGAGTAGCTCAAACCTTCAAAGTGTCTGGCCAGCAGCAGGATATTAGTACTTCAGGGGATGGGTCTGGGTGGCAGTGACATCACAAAGGCCTTTTGCAGGACCTGAGCCTATTGGTCAAAGGTGGTGGGGAGGTGGTGACCTCACAGAGAGATGCTGACATGAGCCAGGCAGGACAGGGGCGCAGAGCCCGGAAAACCTCGGAGATCCCTGTGGCTTTGCAAACCCTAATGTCCCCAGTGATTCCACGGGAGAAAATCCCAGGTGGGCTATAAAATTCTGCCACCTTGAACTAGTGTTTTCCATGCCTAGAATTCAGCTGGCACCAGGTGGATCAGACTGAACAGGTTACAAACCTCTCCGAGGCTCTTACCTTCTAAACAGGGGCGTCTGTTTTCTAGTAAAATCAGTAAAAGGAAAGGAGAAAACTCGAAAGAGGTTCCAACTCGCACTCACCTACGTGAACCCTAATACTCTCTCAAAGAGAGACCTCGAGAAGGGGAATTGCTGAAGCCAAGCCACAGGGGTCTCCGAGGTTTTCCTGGCTCTGCGCCCCTATGCTGCCTGGCTGATGTCAGCATCTCTCTGTGAGGTCACCACCTCCCCACCACCTTTGACCAATAGGCTCAGGTCCTGCAAAAGGCCTTTGTGATGTCACTGCCACACCCACCCATCCCCTGAAGTGCTATTGTCCTGCCGCTAACCAGACACTTTGAAGGTTTGAGCTACTCCCTGTGGATCACCCCACTCAATGCATGTTCATGCTAGGAAGCAAGCCGGCTAGACAGTAAAACATCAGAGGCTGCTCCCAATGCTACACTCAGTTTTTCCAAAACTAGTAGACTTTATGGCCAGAAGAGACCTTTAGAGCATCTATTCTAACGCCCTGCATGGTCTCGGGCTTCCTGTATAGCACAATAGTTACTTTTTGGGCACACACATTCCAGAAAGGCATCTAGTCTTCATTCAATGACATCAAGAGATGGAGAATCCACCACTTTCCCTTTTAGTGAGTGTCAGGGGGCTCCATTTCCCCTTCCACTAGCTCCCCATTTACAGTGAGCCAGAGCAGTACCTGCAGCAGGGAGCGGGAGTTGCTGGTGGGGGATTCTGTCAGCAATGAAGTGGGTTGCGGGGAGGTGGAGATGCCGTTCTAGCCCCAGGAGTTGGAGCCTGGCTCTGGGCAATCTGCTAATGCCTCACATCGTGTTGGTTTTAGGTCTTGGAAAGTTCTTCTTAGAAGGGCAGAGAAGATTCTTCCTCCGGACGGCAGTGCTGGCCATCCACAACCTCCTGCTACATGTCAAGCAGGCTGGGCTGGTCCTGGCCTACTCCCTCCTGGGGGAAGCCCAAGAGCTGATGGGGGACAAGGTAAGCAGCTGCATCAGGAGATTGGGGCTGTGCCCAGGCCTCATACCCATCCTATTGCTATTCGCTGGCCTGGCAGCAAGGAGCCTGGTGGAGAATGAGAGTGAGAGCAGGTGCTACTGGGAAGGGAGATGAATTCACCTCCATGAGCAGGAGGGAACCAGCTTGTCCATGGTGCAGGTCCAAAACAGCTCTTTAGCAAGGCTAATTAATGACAAGCATTAACTCATTATGGACTTATGTTCTTAGGGAATGGTGCGTTCGCTATCGGGAAGAGTAGACAAGTCCCCTAAGTGCCCTCTGCGAGCCTCTCCTGTCCCAGAGGGCCTCACCTAGTTCCCAGTGGCCTAGTGTCCATGTCAACCAAGCCACTACCTATGGAGAACAGCAGAATTCAGTCAGCAGGGGCTGCTAATCTGCCCCATTCACCAGGGCTGCCATCCTGTGGCTTCAGCATTAGTGTCTGGGATGACTTGGGGCAAGATCTCCACCTCCCCGCAACCCACTTCATTGCTGACAGAATCCCTCCTGACCCTCCTGCTAGAGCCCCCTCCCTGTCCAAAGCGGCCTCCCTGTCCAACCTGGGTGGGGCTGGAGGAGAGGGTTCTGATAACTTGAGCTGTGGGTTGGAGGTGGATCAGCTGTCAAGGGCACTGAGGGGGAGGTGGCAGGAGCTCACCCTACAAAGAGGGGGGTTGGCACTGGAGGTTACTAGAAAGGACAAGAAGACTCCATTCTGGGGGTCAGGAGGTGAATCCATCCCTCTGAGGTGGGCAGGTGCTGGGTGGAAATGCTGTTGGTTCCAGGTGCCCTTAATTCCCCGATTCCTCGGGGCGTTTGAGTCTTTGACAGGTTCTCGTTCCCTTGCAGCAGGAGGACGTCACGGCCAAAGTGATGCACCAGCTCCGCATCATCCGGCACTTGCGCCAGGTGCCTGAAGCACTGCGGGGGCTGTGCCTCTGAGGCCATCAGCAACTCCCGCTCCCTGCTGCAGGTACTGCTCTGGCTCACTGTAAATGGGGAGCTAGTGGAAGGGGAAATGGAGCCCCCTGGCACTCACTAAAAGGGAAAGTGGTGGATTCTCCATTACTTAATTTCATTGATGTCATTTTATGAAGACTAGATGCCTTTCTAGAATGTGTTTGCCCAAAAAGTAACTATTGTTTTACATAGGAAGCCTGTGATATGCAGGTGGTTAGATTAGATGCTCTAAAGGTCTCTTCTGGCCATAAAGTCTACTAATTTCAGAAAAACTGAGTGTAGCATTGGGAGCAGCCTCTGATGTTTTACTGTCTAGCCGTCTTGCTTCCTAGAATGAACTCATTGAGTGGGGTGATCTACAGGGAGTAGCTCAAACCTCCAAAATGTCTGGCCAGCGGCAGGACATTAGCAGGAGGCCCTGGGTAAGCCTGCCTCCAAAACCAGGCGAGCTGGAAATTTCCTTTCCCCTGCCTCTCAAGAGTCCTGCAAAGCTGCGGAGCATGTTTGCGATCGGCCGGGGATACAGATTTTGTATCCGTGCAGGCAGAAGTGCAAGGAGGGTGGTACATGTGCAAGAGATTTTTTTTTTAGGAGGTACAGGGTACCGGAAAGACTTGGAGGCTAGTCCATCTCCCCCCTGAGTTCTTTATAGGAGTTTGTTAGCATATGTATTGAGCTATTAACCTTAAAGAAAGACTTTGTTAGCAGATGTATTGTGCTGTTAAGTTGGTCAAGAGTCCTCAGAAGGGTGGGCGGGGGGGGGGGGGGGAGAAGAGAAGAGATGGAAGGTGTTTAAACATCTGATGCATCTGCAGAAGTGAGATTTTTACCTACAAATGCTTATGCTCAAATAAATCTGTTCATCTTTAAGGTGCTGTTGTTTAAACACTGTTTTTGATTCCTGCTCCAACCTCTGGCCTCTGAGCATGTAATATACAGATAGGATCATTCTAAACCAAAGGACTGAGGTACTCTGGAGCCTTCGTATTTTCTTGATCCTTTGCAGATGGACTTATGAGTTGGATATGGTAAAAAGACTGTTCTAGCATCAGATGTCTGCTGACTTGCTCACAAAGTCAGCAGCCTTTGCTTCCTGTGGTATAAGCAACACAGCCCTTGCTTGAGTGGTTTTCTTCTTTCCTCTCCAAGTGTCAAAGCCTGTTCCTATTGAACTCAATAGCAAAACTTCTGATTTCAATGGGAACAGGATTTGGCCCCAAGAGATCAGAGAATGTGATTTTGATCAATTGCTTATCTGTCCAGCTACAGTTCTCATACATGTTCTGCCAGGCTGATTTTGATTGCCCCTCCTGTATGTCATGCTGAGGAAAATAAAACAATGTGGGCTGTAGTTCTATCACGATGTACATGACACACACAGTTCTATGTCTGTTTTCCATCAAAGCCAGATGATAAGTTTTTGCTTTCCTAGAGCCTGGCAGAGAGCAATACTTCGGCCTTGTCTACACTGCCACTTTACAGTGCTGAAACTTTCTCGCTCAGGGGTGTGAAAACACACACCCCTGAGCCATGCAAGTTTCAGCACTATAAAGTGGTAGTGTAGAGAGTGCACCAGCCCTGGTAGCTGTGCTTCCCATGCTGGTAGCTACGCCCCTGGTGGGGATGGGGTTTTTTTACAGCACTGGGAGAGCTCTGTACCAGCACTGGTGCTACAACTACACAGCCACTTTGCACCGCTTTAATGTTGGTA
>NW_020689979.1:0-5675 GCF_002925995.2 Terrapene triunguis
CGGCCAGAAAAACTCCAGGGCCATCCTCTGGAGCCTGGCCAGGATCCTCGGGGCCGGGCTTAGGGTGTTGAGTCGGTGCCAAAGCATGGACAGGACGAGTTGGTTCAGCACCAGCGCCCTCCCTCGCAGGGAGAGACACCGGAGTAGTCCTGTCCATCTCCGCAACCGCCCACCCACCCTGGCCTCCAAATCCTGCCAGTTCTCCGGCGGAGAAGGATGCGTGGCGGAAAGATAAACGCCAAGATAGAGCAGCGGACCCGCGCTCCACCGAATGGCTTGAAGCGCGGGTGGGAGGGAGCTGGTCTGCCACCCGTCCCCGACCACCAGGCCAGAGCTCTTGACCCAGTTGACCCGGGCGGAGGAGGCCGCCGAATAAACGGCCTGGCAGGCCTCCACCTGCACCAGATCTTCTGGGTCCTGGACCACGAGGAGCACGTCGTCGGCGTACGCCGACAGGACCAGCCGCATCGCCGGCTCTCGAAGCGCCAAACCCGCCATCCTCCGGCGGAGGAGGCAGAGGAAGGGCTCGATCGCCAGAGCGTACAGCTGGCCCGAGAGGGGGCACCCTTGACGCACTCCCCGCCCGAAGCTGACCGGCTCGGTCAGGGCCCAGTTGAGCCGGACCAAACACTCCGCTTCAGTGTACAGCACCCGGAGAAAGCTTACAAACTGGGGCCCGAAGCCGAAAGCCCGCAGGGTGCCCAGGAGATACCCGTGGTCCATCCTGTCGAACGCCTTCTCCTGGTCCAGGGACAGGAGGGCGAACGACAGACCATCCCTACGCCCCAGCTCTAAAAGGTCACGGACCAGGTATAGGTTATTAAAGATACTCCGGCCCGGGACGGTGTAGGTCTGGTGGGGATGGACCACGTCCGCCAGCACGGACCCCAGCCGCAGCGAGATAGCCTTCGCTACGACCTTATAGTCCGTGCTGAGGAGCGAGAGGGGACGCCAATTCCGTAAATCGCGAAGGTCCCCCTTCTTCGGCAACAGGGCGAGCACAGCTCGCCGGCACGAGAGAGGGAGGACCCCGCTTAGCAAGGACTCGGTCCAGACGGTGACGAGGTCTGGGCCGAGGACATCCCAGAACACGCGGTAGAACTCCACGGTCAGCCCGTCCATGCCCGGCGATTTGTTGGTGGGCATGAGCCGGAGGGCTTCCGAGAACTCGGCTAGGGAGAGAGGCAACTCTAGCCGGTCTCGGTCACCCGCGCTGACCGTCGGGAGCCCGGTCCAGAGCACCCTGCGGGCCTCGGCGTCGGTCGGATCCGGGGAAAAAAGAGCGGCATAGAAGGCCCTGGCCCTTCCACGCATCTCCTCCGGATCCGTGAGGGGGGAGCCGTCCTCCGCCAGGAGGCAGGTGACATGCTTTTTGGCCCCCCTCCTTTTCTCCAGGGCATAGAAGAAGCGGGAGCCGCGATCCATCTCCCGAAGGAGACGGATGCGGGATCGAACGAACGCGCCCCGGGCCCGGTGGTCTTCCAGGGCCCGGAGTTCCTCCCGCTTCTCCCGGTACGCCTCACAGAGGGGTGGATCCTCGGGGCTGGAGGCTAGACGCCTCTCCAGCTCCAAGACCTCCCGCTCCAACTGCCCCATCAGCGCACCCCTCCGCCGGCTGGCGCCCCGGGCGTAGTTCCGGCAAAAGAGCCGTGCGCGGACCTTCCCCACATCCCACCACCGCCGCGCCGAGGGGAAGGCGCGCCGCTGCTCCTGCCAGGTCAACCAAAACTCCCGGAAGGTGGCCACAAAGTCCACGTCCTCCAGCAAACTATTATTAAAATGCCAATAGGCTGGCCCTGGCCGCTCTGAACTGAGAGAGGCCGTCACGGACACCAAATGGTGATCCGAGAACGGGGCCGGCCGGACGCTGGAGGCATGGGCCCGTGCCAGATGAAGGCGGGACAAATAAATCCGGCCCAACCGGGAGTGGTGCGACCGGTCATCCTCCACCTGGACATAGGTGAAGGTGGTATTGTCGTCCGGGTGGTGGTCGCGCCAGACATCCACCAGGGAGTGATGGTCTACAATCTCCCTGAGGACGCCCGCGGCCGCCTGGGAAGTCTCAAGCCCTGAGCGGTCCCGGTCCTCGAGGGTGGTGTTAAAGTCCCCGCCCAGGACCAGGCACTCGCGAGAATCCAAAGTGCCGAGGAAGGCCGCCGCCCACCGATAGAAAGGCACACGGTCCGGGCCCTTGTTCGGGGCATAAACGTTGACCAAATTTAGAATTAGCCCTTCCACACAGGCCCGGACGTGCAGCAGGCGGCCCGGCACAACCTCGGCGACCCCCGGCACCTCAGACCGCAGCCCCGGGGAGAACAGGGTGGCCACTCCAGCTGAGTGGGCGCTGAGGTGGCTAAAATAAACCCCATCTCCCCACTCCAGCCGCCAGCTAGCCTCGACGGCCGGAGCCGTATGGGTCTCCTGCAGGAAAATCACAGAGTACCCCCCCTCCTGAAGGAAGGAGAGCACTTGGCACCTGCGGAGACCCACCCTACAGCCCCGGGCGTTCAACGATGCAAAGGTGGTGACTGTCATGTCGAGGGCTGGGGCAGATCCTCACAGGCGGAGGGATCGACGGCCTCCAGCGGGCCCGCAAGATCCCATGCTCGACCCCGAAGGCCAACAAGGAGTTGCGGAATCTGCGAGCCCGCCGGTAGGCCGCGAAGTCTCGCCGATCGGACCCCCGCCCCTCCCCCAAAAGTGCCTCCACAGCCCGGAGGACGAGATGGAAGTCCCCCCAGCGCCGAAGGGCGAGCTGCACCTTACCCTGGGAACCACGGGTATCCGATAGAAAGAGGCGCAGCTCATCCCGCAGCGCGGAGGGGGAGGCAGCGGCCAAGCCGCCGCCGTCCTCCGGCAGGGCCCCCGAAGGGTCCTCGCGGCCCACGGACAAACAAGGGGCCGAGCTCCGGCGCCGCTGCGCCGGGCTGCCCGTCCCTAGCCCCGGCAAAGAAGAGGGCGGCTGAGGGAACAACACAGCCCCAACAGTGGCGGGAAGGGGAGACACAAAAGCTGCCCCCCGAGGGTCGTCCGCAGGCAACGGAAAAGCGACAACCCCGGGGGCAGCAGTGAGCCCAGAGGTGACAGAAAGAGACACCTCAGGGGCAGCAGGAGAGGGAACAGGAGCAGGGACAGGAACGAGCTCCCCATCTCCTGCTGCCAAACCGCTAGATTGCGGCTCCCCTTGGCTAGGATCTGCATCCAAGGGGACGGAGGCAGCAGGGACAAGGGAAGCCTCAGGGGCAGGAAGTGTGGAAGGGGCGGGATCGGGGGCAGAAACCGGCCGCTCAGCAACAGCCGTCGCCCCAAGGGGCTCGGCGGCTGCGCACAAGATGGTAGTCGCAGCCGGGCTGGCAGGTAGGGCCAGGGGTTCCCCCAAAACTAAATCGGGGGCGGCAGAACCGGGAGCAGGAGGGGGGGGCGGGACTAAGTCAGCACCCGGATCGGGGCCCGTTGGCGGAAGGTTGTCCTCCCCCTGGGTAACTGGGGTCAAACCCAGGGCCTCAATCTCATCAAAGAAGGAGGCGAAAGCGGTCCCCTCGGCCCCGGCGACCTCCCCGCTAGTCACGGAGACGGAGGCCGCTTCGGCAACGTCGGCGGCAGCGGGGGACACGGTCGGAGCAGGGGCCGGGAGAATCACTACAGAAGCCTCCGCAGGTGCGGCCTCAACGATAGGGACAGGAGTTTCCCCAGCCGCTGCCACGGCGTCCACAGTTTCCATGGCCAGCGCCTCCTGCTGGGTACCGTCCGGGGGCGCGATGGAAGCACTAGCAACGTCGGCCCCCCGCAATATCTTTCGGGGGGTCTGCTCTCCCTCCTCATCAGAGGGGAGGGAGAGAGCCCGCGACCCGCGGGTGCTGCGCTTTCCCCGGACGGTCACCCAGCCCCCTGTGGTGGAAGAGGAGGTGGAGGGCCGGTCAGCAGGGGCGGGGCCAGAGGGCAAGGGCAGTAATTTCGGGGCTCGGGGTGGCAGGGGCGAAGGGCCAGAGGGCAAGGGCGAACCCTCCCCCTGGGGCGGGCCCGACCCCGCGGCCGGTGGAAGCTGCCCCGCCCCCACCTCCACATGCCCCGCCGATCCAGGGTCGGCGACGGCAAGGCCCGCCCGCTCGGCCGTCTCCGCGGCCAGAGCGGGGAGCGCGGCAGAAGGAGGAGGGACGGCGGCAGCAGCAGTGGCCAAACCGCCAGGGTCGCCGGCGATGACAGGGCCGGCACTCTCCCGGGCCTCGGGGGTCCCGGACGCTCCTCCAGGCCGGGCCAGGGGACAGTCCCTCCGGACATGCCCCGGCGCTCGGCAGAGAAAGCACCGGGCCTCCCCCGTCGAATAATGGACCCGGTAGTGGGCCCCTTGGTAGGGCACCAGGAAGGACCCCTCAAGCGCCGTTCCGACACCCGCCGCCGGCGGCAGTTGGAGCTGGACCTGCCGGCGGAAAGACAGGATGTGACGGAGGGCGGGGTCCTTACAGCCCAACGAGAGAGGGCTAACAATAGAAATTGGCTTCCCCAGGGTGGAGAGGGCAGGCAACAGGGCGGCGTTGGGGAGGTAGGGCGGGACGGAGGTTAGAACCATCCGTACGCCCAGGTCCTCCAGGGGTTCCAATGGAACAAACACGCCTCCCACCACCAGGCCTATTTCCACCGCCTCTTGCGCGGCGGCCTCCGACACCAGGAAGAACACGGCCTTCCCATACATTTTGGAGGCCGCCACGATGGCTGAGGGCCCCACCACCCTCGCCAACGCCCGCACGTAGGTCTCAATGTGGGGCGAGGCAGGCACCAGGTGGCAACGGACGCCATGCCTCCTAGTTAGCGAGGGGAAGGGGCCCAGGCCACCGGGGATGGGTCCAGAGGCGGCGGTCGGGGCGGATGGCGCGGTGGTACGCGGGGTGGCGGCAGCCACCTGGGCGTACGCTCTGGGGGTCCGAGATGGAGCGCCTCCAGAGCTGGTGGAAGGGACAGCAGGAGAGGGAGGGGCCGCGGCCGGAATCGGGGCCGTGGCGGGGATTGCGGCCCCGCCCGCAGGAGGCTTGGTTCCACGGGCGGGGCCCTTGCCCTTCTTCCTCCCTCGGCCCTTCCTGCTGCTGGAGGAGGCAGCCGTGGCAGCGGCGGTGTCCAGGGCAGGGCCAGCCAAGGGGCCGGCCACTGGGGCGGGCGGGGGCAACAGGGCAGAGGAGGAAAGCGGGGCAGGGGCAAAAGCATGGGCAACGGTGGGAGCAGGGTCAGTGACGGGGGTAGAAGCAGGAGCAGAGTCCCCCGCCATTGCAACCAGCAACCACTCCTCCTCTCTAGGCAATAGACAGAGGAGGAGGGTCTAGCAAAAAAAGAAGAAGGGGGGTTAACCACTCCCCCCTGTGAGACTACAGAGGGGGGAGGAGGGCACCCCTGGGGTGGGGGACGGGGAAGCAAGGAAAAAGCAACACTCCTCCCCGCTAGGCTGCAGGCTGAGGAGGAGGGTGCCAACGGGGGGGGCGGGGGGAAGGCACAAACACCAAAAGGAAAAGCCGGCTCCTCCGAAAAAAGGGGCGTGAACAGTGCAAAGGGGAGGGGCGCAGACGCGCGCGAGGAAAAGAGGAGGGTGGAATGAGAAGGCCTGGCTCAAATATGCTTGCCAGCTGCGATTCAAGGCCAAAGTTGGGCTGGGAACGCAGCCAGCAGGCCTGAAGCCGATAAGGGGGGGG
>NW_020689980.1:0-6854 GCF_002925995.2 Terrapene triunguis
CTAGTGTATCTACCACGCCTCCCAGTTTAGTGTCATCTGCAAACTTGCTGAGAGTGCAGTCCACACCATCCTCCAGATCATTAATAAAGATATTAAATAAAACCGGCCCCAGGACCGACCCTTGGGGCACTCCACTTGAAACCGGCTGCCAACTAGACATGGAGCCATTGATCACTACCTGTTGAGCCCGACGATCTAGCCAGCTTTCTATCCACCTTACAGTCCATTCATCCAGCCCATACTTCTTTAACTTGGCGGCAAGAATACTGTGGGAGACCGTATCAAAAGCTTTGCTAAAGTCAAGGAATAACACATCCACTGCTTTCCCCTCATCCACAGAGGCAGTTATCTCATCATAGATAAGATGGTGAATCCATGCTGACTGTTCCTGATCACTTTCCTCTCCTCTAAGTGCTTCAGAATTGATTCCTTGAGGACCTGCTCCATGATTTTTCCAGGGACTGAGGAGAGGCTGACTGGCCTGTAGTTCCCCGGATCCTCCTTCTTCCCTTTTTTAAAGATGGGCACTACATTAGCCTTTTTCCAGTCATCTGGGACCTCCCCCGATCGCCAAGAGTTTTCAAAAATAATGGCTAATGGCTCTGCAATCTCATCCGCCAACTCCTTTAGCACCCTCGGATGCAGCGCATCCGGCCCCATGGACTTGTGCATGTCCAGTTTTTCTGAATAGTCCCGAACCACTTCTTTCTCCACAGAGGGTTGGTCACCTTCTCCCCATACTGTGCTGCCCAGTGCAGCAGTCTGGGAGCTGACCTGGTTCGTGAAGACAGAGGCAAAAAAAACAGTGTTCTTACTATAGAGATTGTTGGGGGTCCCCCCCCATCCCAGCCCCCTGGATCCGTGGTATGCCATAGGCCCCGGGTTTTAAAAACTGTGGCCTGCGTGAAGTGCATGTCGAAGCGTGATCTGCACTTGTCGTGTTTACGGTGCCTGGGGAGAGAGCCATCAGGAAGATCACTGTAAGATCTGCTGCGAGTCCCATCCGAGAACTATTAAAGAAAGGGAACAGTGGCTCAAGGTGATCCTCATGGAGGCAGCTCTATGCCCCCACTCCGACCCGGGCTCAGGGGACCTGATCCCTAATGCATTGTCCTCGACGCGGAGTGCCCCAGTGCCGTTGGCGAGCTCAGCACCAAGAAAGGACTCCTCCCGAGATGCTCGGCACCGACATGGCTCCTCGCGGGGCCTCAAAAGAAGAAGCCCGACAATTGCTCCCCTCCGGCTAAGTCAAGAGACGTGGGACCCCAGGCAGATCACTCCTTTGGATCCCCTGCCAGGGCCATGTCAACTCCTAACCAAGTGAGGCAGTCGAGTCCGGCCCTGCCTCAGTCGCCGGTGCCTATACAGCAGCTACAGCTCCCGTCGACGCCAGAAGCTTACCAGGCTGCTCAGGACCTCCTGCATCTTACAGCACCGTTCTCACCCGCCAGGATGGAGGAACCTTCAACGCCGGCAGACCCGCCCCATCCTCCGGTGCAGTCGAAGGGGAAGCTGGCTATGATGTCAAGGTGCTCCCCTTGCCATGTCCCTCGGCGCCTACCCACTCAGACAGAAAACCTACCCGCTCCCGAGCTCTCGATGTTTGAGGCTTCGAGGATCGGCTCCTCCATGGTCTTCAGTGTTAGAGACCTCGGAGTCAGAGTCCGACTCCTATTCCTCTGGGAGGAACAGAAGTCACAGATTGAGGTCTGGGAGAGACAGAAGAGAGCCACAGGCATGGCCTCCGCAGTGGCAGAACCCGCCTCAGTGGCCCTTCTGGACCCGCAGGGCCTTTCACCAAGGAGAGGGAGGAACCCAGGGTGACCGCTCCACAACATCTTCTGTGGCCTCTGCCACCTTCGTTCCGCCATCTGCTGTGCACCTGCCTTCAGTGCCTGCAGTCCTGACACTTCTGCCTCCGGCTCCATCGTCGACTCCGGCACCGTGCTCAGCTCCAACCTCAGCACCGTCCTCGGCAGCATCTTCGCACCTGTCTCCCACCCCGACACTGTTGTCGACATTGACCTCGATGCAGGCACCGGCGGCACCAGTGCCGATGTTGGCACTGGGCCCTTTGCTTCCCTTGGCTCCTGTGAGTGTGCCGACACAACTCCCTCCCATCATACTGACTGCGGTGCCAACGCGTGCTCCAACATCCACAGCCTTGGCATAGTCAGTGGCACCACTACCACCAACGCTGCCCCGAGAGTCTCGTGACCCCTAGGGGGCGGATGGCAGGAAGTATCCACTCACCGTAAACACTTCCTCCTCTTCGTCACCAGACGAAGCATTGGCGGAGACAGCCACAGCCCCTGCCTTGGAGGACAACAGGGTGCTGCAGCAGTTGCTGAGTAAGGCTGAGGAGGTAATAGAGGAGGCTGATCCCATGGTGGACATCCTAGCACCCTCCAGACCTTTGCGTATCGCCCTTCCACTTATAAAGACCATTGTGGACATCACTAGGACCCTGTGGCAGATGCCAGCTTCCTTGCCACCCACTGCCAAGCCTAATGAGAGGAGTTATTTCATGCCCTCCAGAGAGTTCGAGCATTTGTACTCTCACCCACCCTTGACTTGCTGGTGGTCGATGTGACTAACCAGTATGAGAGACAGGGCTTTCAGGGACCCTCCCCAAAAAACAGGGATGCTAAGCGCCTAGATCTTGTGGGGAGAAAGGTCTATGCTACAGGGGGGTTGTAGCTCTGTATCACGACCCAACCCAGGCCATTGTAAGCAGGTACTCGTACAACACCTGTGCGGCAATGGCAAAGTTTACGGAGCTCATCCCTTTGGACTCCCAGACCGAGTTCACAGCCTTGGTGGAGGAAGGGAAGCTAGTCTCCCATGCTTCCCTACAGGCTGCATTAGAGGCTGCAGATGCCACCACTAGAGTTATGGCAACAGGGGTAGCTATGAGAAGGGGTGCTTGACTCCAAGTTTCGGGGTTACCCTATGAAGTCCAGCAAACTATTCAGGACCTCCCGTTTGAGGGTGAGACTCTTTTTTCTGAAAAGACAGACAAGAGGCTGCACAGCCTGAAAGACTCACAAGCCACCCTCAAGTTCTTGGGCCTGCATACCCCCTCCACACAGCGGAGACACTTCCGACCACAACCTTCTCAGAGATTCCACAGCAGAAGCAACAGGACGGTTCAAAGGAGGAGGAACAGGAGTGGCAGGAGGAGGCAACACCCATCCTCGAGTCAGGGCTCTGGCTAGCCCAAACCGCCCTCTGGCCCTAAACTGGCCTATTGAAGGTATGGTCGAAAACGGCGCACCAGCTCAGAGACTGGATCTAACCCGCCTTTCCCTTTCCTCCCGACTCTCCCCTTTCTACCGTGTATGGTCCCGTATCATCTCGGACTGCTGAGTGCTTCGCACAGTAGAGAGGGGATACTCCATCCAATTCTGTGCCCTACCGCCCTTCCACCCCCCTTCCCCATCCCTCTTCAGGGACCCTTCTCATGAGCAACTTCTCATACAGGAGGTGCAGTCGTTCCTATCACTAGGGGCAGTGGAGGAAGTTCCTCTGGAGCATAGGAGCGAGGGCTTCTATTCCTGGTATTTCCTAATACCGAAAGCCAAAGGCTTCTGCAGGCCTATCCTGGACCTGCGAGAGCTCAACAAGTTCATGAAGAAATTCAGGTTCCGCATGGTCTCGTTGCCCTCCATCATCCCTTCACTAGATCCAGCAGACTGGTATGCTGCCCTCGACTTGAAGGACGTGTATTTTCACATCGCAATCACTCAGACCCACAGGAAGTACCTCAGGTTTGTGATCAATGGTTCCCACTACCAATTTACTGTCCTCCAATTCAGCCTGTCAGCAGCACCTTGAGTATTCACCAAGCATGGCAGTCGTCGCCACTTTTCTGTGGAGGCATCGGGTACAGGTGTTTCCATACCTCGACGACTGGCTGATCAAAGGCCACTCCAGGATCCAAGTGGAAACTCAGGTCGTGTTTATCAGAGCCACCTTCGAGAACCTTGGTCTGCTCCTAAACAAAGCAAAATCGACTCTGTCTCCCATCCAGAGGCTGAAAGACTCACAAGCCACCCTCAAGTCCTTGGGCCTGCATACCCCTCCACACAGCGGAGACACTTCCGACCACAACCTTCTCAGAGATTCCAGAAGCAGAACCAACAGGACAGTTCAAAGGAGGAGGAACAGGATTGGCAGGAGGAGGCAACACCCATCCTCGAGTCAGGGCTCTGGCTAGCCCAAACCGCCCTCTGGACCTAAACTGGACTTTTGAAGGTGTGGTCAAGTTCATAGGGGCAGTACTGGATTCGACCCAAGCCAGGGCATTCCTCCCATAGGCGAGGTTTCAAGCCCTCAACGACATGATCTGGGGAGTCATGCAGTTTCCCTCCACTACTGAGAGAAACTGCCTGAAGCTTCTCGGGCAGATGGCAGCCTGTACATACATGGTACGACACGCCAGACTCAGGCTTCGGCCACTTCAGTCGTGACTAACATCAGTCTATTGCCCAGCCCAGGACAGTTTGGACAGGATCGTGACCCTGCATCGCCCTATCCTCGATTCGCTCCGGTGGTGGATCGATGCCCAGCAGGTGTGCTTAGGTGTCCCCTTTGATGCATCAGACTTGGGCTGGGGAGCTCATTTGGGGGACTGCAGAACTCAAGGCCTCTGGTTGCAAGCAGATCTGCGTCTCCACATCAATGTCAGAGAGCTGAGAGTGGTGCGCCTGGAGTGTCAAACATTCTGCCCTTACCTAACGGGCAATGTGTATCAGTCATGACAGACAATATGACTGCAATGTTCTATATCAACAAACAGGGGGGTGAACGCTCCTCTCCCCTGTGCCAAGAATCCCTCATGCTATGGGACTTTTGTGTAGAACATTCAATCCACCTGCAGGTGTTGTACCTCCCTGGGATTCAGAACAAGCTGGCGGACCACCTCAGCAAGTCGTTCCGCAGCCACGAGTGGTCCCTTTGCCCGGACATCACAAATTCAATCGTCCAGAGGTGGGGATTTCCCCTGATGGACCTCTTCGCCACGCGACACAACAGGAAGTGCCAGCAGTTCTGCTCCTTCCAGAATCACAGCCCAGGCTCCACCGCAGATGCATTCCTCCTCCACTGTGGAGGGCTCTCCTATGCACCTTCCCGCCGATACCACTCATTCACAAGGTCCTGCTCAAGATCCGCAGAGATCATGCTCGAGTCATACTGATAGCACCGGCCTGGCCCCGTGAGCACTGGTACACATCTCTCCTAGACATGTCCGTAGGAGCCCCGATTACCTTGCCGCTCTCCCTGGACCTTCTCACACAAGATCACAGGCGTCTCCAACACCCAAACCTACAGTCACTACATCTTAAAGCATGGAAGCTCCATGGTTGAATCCGTCAGAACTTTCCTGTTCAGACCAGGTTAGACAGGTCCTCCTTGGCAGTAGGAAACCCTTGATGAGGGCCACATACCTTGCCAAGTGGAAGAGATTTTCAATCTGGTTGGCGCAGCGCGAATCACCCCCGATGCTAGCCTCACTGCCGCACATTCTAGACTACCTTCAACATCTGAAGCAGGAAAGTCTCTTGTTGCCTTCTATAAGAGTGCACTTGGCTGCCATCTCGGCCTTCCACCCGGGTGTACAGGGCCGCTCAGTTTTCGCTAACCCCATGGTCAGCCGATTCCTAAAGGGGCTCGACAGGTTGTACCTGCATGTCCGTCAACCGGTCCCGGCCTGGGACCTCAACTTGGTCCTCTCTAGGCTCATGGGCCCCCCCTTTGAGCCTTTAGCAACATGCTTTCTGCTCTACCTCTCCTACAAGGACACGTCAGTCTGTGTGTTCCACTCTATGCATCTGAAGAAGTGAGCTGTAGCCCACAAAAGCTTATGCTGAAATAAATTTGTTAGTCTCTAAGGTGCCACAAGTACTCCTGTTCCTGGTGGAGATAACCTCGGCCAAGAGGGTGTCTGAGCACAGGGCCCTGAGTTCAGACCTGCCCTACACCATGTTCTTTAAGGACAAGTTTCAGCTCACGCCTCACCCTGCTTTCCTCTGAAGATTGTGTCAGGATTTCCTCCCCACTCTGAACTCTAAGGTACAGATGTGGGGACCCGCATGAAAGACCCGCTAAGCGTATCTCTACCAGCTTAGGTTAAAAACTTCCCCAAGGCACTTGTCCTTGGAACGTATCACTGCCACCACCAAGTGAGTTAGACAAAGATTTAGGAAAAGGACCACTTGGAGTTCCTGGTTCCCCAGAATATCCCCCCAAGCCCCTTCACCCCCTTTCCTGGGGAGGCTTGAGAGCAAACAAGGTGAGCACAGACCAGCCCCTTGGGTTTTTAGGACACTAAAAACCAATCAGGTTCTTAAAAGCAAAACTTTATTATAAAGGAAAAGTAAAAGAAGCACCTCTGTAAAATCAGGATGCAAAGTAATTTTACAGGGTAATCAGATTTCAAAACACAGAGGATTCCCCTCTAGGCAAAACTTTAAAGTTACAATACAAAAAAAAAAAAAAAAAAAAAAAAAAAAAACACACCAGGAATAAACCTCCCTCTTAGCCTAGGGCAAATTCACAAGCTAAAACAAAAGATAACCTAACACATTTTCTTGCTATTGCTTACCATTTCTGTAATATTAGATGTATTATGTTAGTAGGAGCTGTATTACTTGGTCTCTCTCTTTGTCTCAGAGAGAACAACAACCAGAGCACAAAGCAAAAACCTTCCCCCACAGATCTGAAAGTATCTTTTTCCCTTATTGGTCTTTTTGGTCAGGTGCCAACCAGGTTATTTGAGCTTCTTAACCCTTTACAGATAAAGGAGGGATTTTATGCTACCCATAGCTGTATGTTTACGACACGCCCCCCCC
>NW_020689981.1:0-15272 GCF_002925995.2 Terrapene triunguis
TCACCACCAGATGTCAGGGTAGAGCTCATCCTGACTCTGCTTACATCTAGAGTGCAGTCAGCATACTTAAAGGGGCAATGCGCATCTCTCTCTCACACACACATGGTGTGTGTCTGTGTCTCTCTCTCTCACACACACACATATGGTGTGTGTCTCTGTCTCTGTCTCACACACACACACACGGTTTGTCTCTGTCTCACACACATATGCACCCCCCCAGCACTTTGGAAAGTGGAGCGAGTCATGTGCTCCAGTGGGATAGTGTGGGTTCATCATCACGTTCAGTTTCTGCAGGGAATGTTTGCAGCCACTGCCATGCGTCTATTGTGTCTCCTCCCTTCATTTGTGCTGCCTTGTAGAGTGTGAGGCTACATTAACAACAATGTGTTAACCCTTGAGGGGTCAGCTGAGTGCTAGTTCATCATTTAGCAGCAAGGCATTCCCTGGGAAATATCCCACCCTCTTCCACCCCCTCAACCAAGCTTCACAATCATCATTGTTGTGTACAGTATTAAATTGTTTGTTTAAAACTTATACTCTGTGTGTGTGTGTGTGTGTGTGTGTGTGTGTGTGTGTGTGTGTGTGTGTGTGTTGTCTTTTGTCTGGTGAGAAAAATTTCCCTGGAACCTAACCTCCCCCCGCCCCATTTAGATTAATTCTTATGGGGAAATTGGATTCACTTAACATCATTTTGCTTAAAGTAGCATTTTTCAAGAACATAACTACAACATTAAGTGAGGAGTTACTGTACTCAGAGAGCAGTTATCAATGGCTCACAATTGAGCTGGAAGGGCATATGGGGTGGGATACCACAGGGATCTGCCCTGGGTCCGGTTCAATTCAATATCATCATAACTGATTTGGATAATGGCATAGAGAGTACATTTATAAAGGTTGTGGATGATACCAAACTGGGAAGGGTAGAAAGTGCTTTGGAGGACAGGATAAGAATTCAAAATGATCTTGACAAACTGGAGAAATCATCTGAAGTAAATAGCATGAAATTCAATAAGGACAAATGCAAGGAATAATCACCTCCACCAAGGAATAATCAATTACACAAATACAAAATGGGAAATGACTGCCTTGGAAAGGGTAGTGTAGAAAAGGATCGGGGGGCAGGGCCGCCCAGAGGGGGGAGCAAGTGGGGCAATTTTCCCCAGGCCCTGGACCCCGCAGGGGCCCCGCGAGCCCTGGCCCAGCGGCGGGACAGGTCTTTGGCAGCATTTTGGTGGCGGCGGGCCCTTCAGTCGCTCCGGGTCTTCGGCAGCATTTCGGCGGCGGGTCCTTCAGTGCTGCTGAAGACACGGAGCGACTGAAGGGCCCCCCACCGCCGAAATGCCGCCGAAGACCCGGACCGCCGCCGTGTGAGTACAAGCACCACAGCTCCCCCGCTTTGTCCCAGGCCCCCTGAATCCTCTGGTCCGCCCTGGGGGGGGGGTGGTATAGTGGATCACAGACTAAATATGGTCAACAATGAAATACTGTTGTAAAAAAAGTGAACATCATTTGGGAATCTATTAGCAGGAATGCTGTAAGCAAGACACAACAAGTAATTCTTCCACTCTACTCAGCAGTGATAAGGCCTCAGCTGGAGTATTGTGTCCAGTTGTGGACACCACACTTCAGGAAAGATGTGGACAAATTGGAGAAAGTCCAAAGGAGACAGTGATGAGGCAGAGTGGCCTCCCACTGAGCCAGAGGGGGAGGAACCAAGTGCTAACCCAGGGTGGGCAGACCCAGAGTGGTCTCATCCTGCCCACCATAAGGGGTGGGGCAGGAAGTATAAAGGCTGAACCCAGTAGCTCAGTTGGTGGCAAGCAGCTGGAGGAGACAGATGCCTCCTGCCTGCTCCCGGAGTTAAAGCCTGAGGAGAATCCTTGGCATGCTGAAGACTGGCCAGAGTTGCTGCCTTCGGGGAGGGTAGGAAGTGGCCCAGGGGCAGCTGACTTCAGACTGGCTGCACGCTGCCTGAGACTAGGTCAGTGTGTTGCGGTCAGGATCCCCTGGTCTGAGATGCAGTGGAATCAGGTGGGCCTGCGTCCCCCTACCCCGCCACCCCGCTCCTGGAGCAGCAGAACTCCCCCTCCTGCCTGAGCTCTTAGATTGTTGGGTCTCAGCCTGGCCTGAGCCCCAGGCTGACAACTGCTCTGCCCTAACCGTAGGCCAGAGCCCCCTTAACTGTTAGTGCCCTGCCCTGCCTAGGGGCCCTGAGGTTCCTAGACTGCTATTGCCTAATTATTCAGTCTGCCCCGCCGAAGGGCTAAAGCCCCAGACTGTCTACTCCACTGCTAATTCCCCGATTGTGGGTGGAGCCTCATGACATAGTGAGGTGGATGTAGGGACGCATAGCTCCCGAATCGCCAGCCCACGGGTACGGCACACTGTTCCCATGGCGACGAGGCAGGAGTGGCCTTCACCTCAGCGTCTGTGATTAGGAAACTTATTTGGCTGACTTGATTGTCTCCCTCGCAGCTGGCTTTCACGTGCACAAGATATGGGTTTGTTATCTCATGTTGCTGTACACTGTATGCTTCTTCTATGCGCAAGAATTCAACCACTTAGAAGTGTTGTAAGCAGAGAGGTAGAAAGAATAAAAACCCCAGGAAAGTTTTCCTGGGAGGCTTTTGAGGCTGAGAGGCTTTTTGGCTTGAGGCTTTTGGGCTTTCTGGCTACCACAGACCTGGTGTTCTGTTTCCTTTCCTCTGTCGTCGCCACAGCTGGTGACCCCGACGTGATAACCCCCTGCTCACCGGCTGGATACGCCAAGTGCACCCCCGCGTCCGTTTGCCGCCCCTGATTCGTGAGTATGGGGGGGGGGACTTTCCAGTGCCCAGAAGGAGCACGCAAGAGAGTTACAAAAGATTATACAGCAACGATCATGTGTCGTTGTCTCGGTCGCTCATATTGAGGACCTTCTAAGGGAGATAGATCGCCAGTGCCCCTGGTATCCGGACTTGCGGGTCGTTACGGCTTCTTGATTGGATACGGATTGGGACCACCTTGTATAGTGAGCCCCGTGCCCCGGTCCAGCACCTGCTGCTCTGGCAGCGTTGCAAGGAGGCGCTGGAGGGGGTCGGCCCCGACGGTCCCAAGCCGGTTTCCCTTTTGCCCCCAGGTGATGGGCCACCCCCCTCCTACCCGCAGCTGACCCTCCCTGCGCCGCCGCCCACGGCGGCGCCCCCCTGCCCACCGGTCGGGCGGGAGGGCGCTGTCGCCGCGGCGGTGCGGCGAGCGCGCGAGGCCGGTCTCTTGACCGACGAGGAATCCAGCTGTGGGTTCGAGGCGTTTCCCATCTCTTGGCGGGATAATGGAAATGGGGGGCAGATAGTGGACTGGGAGGCTCTCCCCTACTCGGTTCTGCACGAGCTCCGCAAGGCGGTTCGTGAGACCGGGGTGCGGTCCACTTTCACCCTGGGGATCTTGGAAGGTGTGTCAAACGGTTATTTCTTGCTCCCCCAAGATTGGAAAGACATGTGTCGCATGGTGCTGTCTCCCGCGCAATATGTTGTGTGGGATAGCGAGTACCAGCGAGAGGCGCTTGCGGCGGCAGCACAGGGTGGGGGGGCCTATCTCGCTGAGCAGTTATATGGCGCGGGGCAGTTTTCGGGCATCCCCCAGCAGGCGGAGGGCACGCCCCGGGCAGCTTAACCCTGGTGGTCTAGTGGTTAGGATTCGGCGCTCTTACCGCCGCGCCCATATCCGGCCTCTCATTCTCCCCGTCCACCTTAACCTGTGGGGCCGTGATTTATTAACACAGTTCACTGCCACCATCCATATTGATGATTAGGCGTACGGCCCTCCCCCTCCGTTGGCTTACTGACGAGCCCATATGGGTTGCGCAGTGGCCGCTTCCTCTGGAAAAGCTGGAGGCCCTCCAGCACTTGGTTAATGACCAGCTGCAGGCAGGGCATTTGGAGGAGTCCACTAGCCCCTTTAATACCCCCGTGTTTGTAATTAAAAAGAAATTTGGCAAGTGGCGCCTTTTGCAGGATCTTCGCGCCATTAATAAAATTATACAGCCTATGGGTCCCCTGCAGTGTGGTACCCCCAATCCCAACCTTATCCCCTGTGATTACCGGTTATTTGTAATAGATTTAAAAGATTGTTTTTTTACTATCCCCCTGCACCCTGAGGACCGGGCACGTTTTGCCTTTACCGTTCCGGTCTTAAATTATTCCCAGCCCACTCCACGCTATCAGTGGAATGTGCTCCCTCAAGGCATGTTGAATAGCCCCACCTTGTGTCAGCATTTTGTTGCGCAAGCCTTACGGCCGTTTCGCGCAGCACACCCGGATGCTTTAATCTATCACTATATGGACGACATCCTGGTGGCTCACCCCATCCTTCCTGATGACTGGCTGAACGAACTGCGCCACCAGCTTGCGGCGTGTGGCCTGGTTATAGCACCGGACAAAGTCCAGCGCCAGCCACCCTTTTCGTATCTTGGTCACCGTATGCTCCAGTCATATGGCCGCCCAGTTTGTCCCGAGCTGGTGCTGCCCGACCCTCTTATGTTCGTACAGCTCCAACAGTTGTTAGGGTCCCTCAATTGGATCCGCCCTTTTTGCCCTCTGACTACCTCCATGCTGTCCCCTCTTTTTTCTGGCCTTCGGCAGGGCCGCCTCCCCGGGGATGTTATTCCCGTTTCCCAGGAACAGCGCCAAGCGGTCACCCTCATTAACCGGACCCTGGCCCAAGTGTGGGTCGACCGCCGAGAAAGGGAACAGCCCCTTTTTGCCATTTTGCTTCCCACACTTTCACAACCGACAGCTGTCCTCGCCCAGGAGGGGGCGGCAGCGCGTCTTCGTTTAATTGAATGGATTTATTTGACCCACTCCCCTCCGCATACTATTCAGACACTCCCTCAACAGGCCGCAGAGCTGATTTTTAAAGTGCGAGAACGGTCCCGCACCCTCTTGGGTTGGGACCCCATTGCCATTATTGTCCCCATCCCGGCTAAAGACTGGGAACGCGCTGTCTCTTGCAGTGCCACCCTCCAATTGTCTCTTGCTGACTATGTCGGGGAAATTAAATATCACATTCCCCCTGACCCCCGTCTTTCACTCCTACAACAACGTTACCTTCACCTCCGGCCGTCTTTGTCAACCGTTCCCATTGAGAATGCACTTACCCTCTTCACAGACGGCGGCCCAACGCGGGGTGCGGTCAGCTGGCAGGCGCAGGGCACTTGGCAAGTCCGCTTTACCCTACCCCAGCGTTCTCCCCAGCGCGCAGAATTGGCCGCTGTCATCCTGGCCTGCCGATGCTTCCAGGATGACCCTTTTAATCTTATTACTGATAGTCTTTATGTTACTAATGTTTTTAAGTCTCTTCCAGGTTCCTATGTGTCGCCCTCCTGTGATGACAATCTGTTGGCCCTTTTTCTCACCCTGCAACAGCTCCTTTCCTCCCGCTCTAGCCCACTGTTTGTGGCACATATTCGCAGTCACACCACACTACCGGGCCTATTGACAGAGGGTAACGCGGTGGCCGACCAGGCGGTCAAATCGGTGGCCTCGATTTTTTCCTCCCCAATCGAAAGCCACGCCTTCTTCCATCAGTCCGCCAAAGCCCTTGCCAAGCAGTTCACTCTCCCATTGCATCAGGCGCAGGCCATTGTTCGCCAGTGTGACCTTTGCGCTTCTCTCCCCAATAGCCCGGAGGTGGGGGTTAACCCTCGCGGCACTTCGGCCAATCAGCTTTGGAAAATGGATGTTACACACTTTCCTCCTTTTGCCCCCTGGCAGTATCTTCACGTGTGTGTAGATACCTTTTCCCATTATGTGTGGGTCACCCCCCAGAAGGGTGAGGCCTCTCGTCATGTTATTAATCACATGATTCGCGCCATGGCAATCATGGGTCACCCGTCCCATCTTAAGATTGACAACGGCCCCGCCTACTGTAGCTCGGCCTTTGCCTCCTTCTGTACCACGTGGGACATTGTCCACACGTTTGGTATCCCGTATAACCCCACAGGCCAGGCCATTGTGGAACGGGCCAACCGTGCGCTCAAACAGGCCCTGGCCCGCCAAAAACAAAAAGGGGGGATTCCAGTATGCCTTCCTCCCCGCCAGGAATGGCTGGCTGCAGTGCTTTTTACCCTGAATCATTTGAATTTGACTGACAATTACTCTGCGGCAGAACGTCATTTCCGCAGCCACCAGGCCTTGCCCCGCCCCCTTGTCAAATATCGCAAGGCCCTGGATCCTCAGTGGCATGGCCCAGTGCCCCTTATAACGTGGGGACGGGGGCATGCTGCCGTTTCTCTTCCTACAGGTCCGTTGCGCGTAACGTCCGCCCGTGGCACGGCGATGGCCTGGCACCAGGGACTGTCGAACCCCATTCCGCAGTTCAACCTACATCTACAGGATCCCGAGCGTCCTCGCCAGTGTCCCCCGCAGGAGCCCCCGCAGCGCATGACCTGGGGACAAGTTAAAGCCCTCTCATTGCAGGCCGAGCAGTTGCGAGTGCAGCAGCAGCTGGAACCTACCGCGGAAAATTACTTTGTGACATTGTTGGCTTGCCTTAATGCTAATTCACTCCTTATTTTGTGTGTATTGGGAGGTTTTTTGTTGGCCCCTGGCTGCCAAGGCGAATCCCAGATGGAACAGCGGCTGCAGCAACATCTGGGGTGTGAGACTGTAAAGGAAATGTGTTGTTTCAATTTTACTGATAATGGTAACCGCATACAACAGCAGATTGATATGCTGAAGTGTTATGCTCAAGCCATCCGCCAGGACGTTTCCCCTCCTTGGTGGGATTACATCTGGTCATGGCTACCCTCAGGGTGGATAAAAATCCTTTTACGGTATGGGGTCTTGGTTTTGGTCCTTGGCGGTTTACTTTGCTACTTTGTTCAGTGTATACCCAGTCTGATGGCATTGTGCATGCAACCCTGGGAGGGTGCTTCGTCTAAACACCGCATCTAAAATAAAATGGGGGGGGATGTAGGGACGCATAGCTCCCGAATCGCCAGCCCACGGGTACGGCACACTGTTCCCATGGCGACGAGGCAGGAGTGGCCTTCACCTCAGCGTCTGTGATTAGGAAACTTATTTGGCTGACTTGATTGTCTCCCTCGCAGCTGGCTTTCACGTGCACAAGATATGGGTTTGTTATCTCATGTTGCTGTACACTGTATGCTTCTTCTATGCGCAAGAATTCAACCACTTAGAAGTGTTGTAAGCAGAGAGGTAGAAAGAATAAAAACCCCAGGAAAGTTTTCCTGGGAGGCTTTTGAGGCTGAGAGGCTTTTTGGCTTGAGGCTTTGGGGCTTTCTGGCTACCACAGACCTGGTGTTCTGTTTCCTTTCCTCTGTCATCGCCACAGGTGGAGGGGCCTCCCACTGAGCCAGAGAGGGAGGCACCACTGCTAAACCACTACAGAGACCAAAAAAAAAAAAAAAGATTAAATGTGTAGAAAACATGACCTCTGAGGAAAGATTGAAAAAACTGGGATAGTTTAGTCTGGAGAAGAGAAGACTGAGGGGGGACAGATAACAGTCTTCAAGTACATAAAAGATTGTTATAAAGAGGAGGGTGATAAATTGTTCTCCTTAGCCTCTGAGGACAGGAATTGAAGTAATGGGCTTAAATTACAGCAAGGGAGATTTAGTTGAGACATTAGGAAAACCATCCTAATGGTAAGGGTTGTCAAACACAGGAACAAATTACCTAGGAAGATTGTGGAATCGCCATCATTGAAGGTTTTTAAGAACAGGTTAGACAAACACCTGTCAGGGATGGTCTAGGTCAGGGGTTCTCAAATTGGGGGCTGTGACCCCCTAGGGGGTCGCAAGGTTATTGTATGGGGGAGGGTCTTGAGCTGTCAGCCTCCACCCCCAAATCCTGCTTTGCCTCCAGCATTTATAATACTGTTAAATATAACAAACATGTTTTTAATTTATAAGGGGGGATCACACTCAGAGGCTTGCTGTGTGAAAGAGGTCACCAATACAAAAGTTTGAGAACCGCTGGTCTAGATAATACTTAGTCCTGTCTCAATACAGAGGACTAGACTAGATGACCTCTTGAGGTCCCTTCCAGTCCTACATTTCTATGATTCTATGATTATCCTCCTTTAATTCTTTATTAATTGTATCCTTTATCAGCTGCTCTATTATCTTGCCTAGGATCAATGTCAGATTGACAGGCCTATAACTACTCAGGTCATCCTGTTTATGCTCATTAAAAATTGGCACAACATTAGCTTTCTTCCAGTCTTCTGGAACTTCCTCAGTGCTCCAAGATTTATTGAAAATCAACAGTAATGTTCAAGTGAGTTCCTCAGACACCTCTGTAAAAACTCTTAGATGCAAGTTATCTGTATCTGCTGATTTAAAAATATCTAACTTTAGTAGCTGCTGTGAGATACTAGTGGAATGACAAGACTGTTATCATGATATGCTGAGACTATATCATCTGATTTATTCCCAGATACAGAGGAGAATATTTATTGAACTCATCTGCCTTTTCTGCATTATCATTGATCATTCTACCATTGCCATCTAGTAATGGACCAATACCATTCTCAGAATTATTTTAATTGCTAATATATTTTTAAAACATTTTCTTATAGTCCTTAAATCAGCTGCCCATAGATTTTGCCTTGTGTCCCTTAGCTTCCCTTATCAATTTTCTACAATTCCTAACATGTAATTTTTATCCACAACTATCATTAGAACATAAGAATTGCCATACTGGGTCAGACCAATAGTCCATCTCGCCCAGTATCCTGTTTTCCAACAATGGCCAATGCCAGGTGCTTCAGAGGAAATGAACAGAACAGGCAATCATGGAGTGATCCATCTCCTGTCGTCCATTCCCAGGTTCTGGCAAACAGAGGCTAGGGACATCCTCCCTGCCCATCCTGTCTAATAGCCATTGATGGACCAATCCTCCATGAATTTATCTAGGTCTTTTTTAAACCCTGTTATAGTCTTGGCCTTTACAACCTCCTCTGGTAAAGAGTTCCACAGGTTGACTGTGCGTTGTGTGAAGAAATACTTCCTTTTGTTTGTTTAAATAACACTTCCTTATTTACTTTCTCCACACCAGTAATGATTTTTTAGACCTCTATTACATCCCCCCTTAGCCGTCTCTTTCCCATGTTGAATAGTCCCAGTCTTATTAATCTCTCCTCATCTGAAACTTCCCCTTTCTTTCATTTTTTATATTATTTTTATAGCTGTCATCACTTCCCTGTAAACCAGGTAGGTTTATAACCAGCTCTGCCTTCTTTCTAGATTGTGGGATTGTGGATTTTGGGGCATCTAGTAAAGTGTTCTTAAACGATTCCCAGCACCACCACTGAGCTCTGCTATGGGGTCCCCTCTCACATCATAAATCTCTGATCAGAGATGAATCCACATGGTGCCATAGAGGGGGAGATGAGCTGCAGGGGCCATGTCCTGGGTCTGGGGGTGGCTGAATGGAACGTGCTCAGCTGTCCATCCCACCTCACACACAGCTGCTCTGGCAGCTCCTTCTTACCCCCAGTATGGTGTGGGCGGCTGCTGCTGCACTGGCAGCAGGGCCTGGCCTGGGAACAGTCAGTGATTGTGTCAGGCTGGAAAACTTCCCTGGAGAACTCAAGAGAGAGACAGGACATGGTGAGTTTAACACTCTCTGGCCTGGCCTACACTAGAGACTTACTATGGGGTAGTGAAAAATTTTAACCACTCATTTAGACAGTGCTTCTCGTGGAGGTGGATTAACTACACCAATGACATAAAAACGTCTTCACTAAAGCACTACAGTGGCACAATGCAGCATTATAAGTGTAGACCTTCATTCCGTCTCAGTCAAACCTGAATGGAAATACATGGGACAAAGAACAGGCACTTCTCTAGCCTGAGTGGAATTCCCCTGCAAATATCAAAGACCGGCTGCTGACAGTGGCAGTCAGAAGGCTTTTAAAATTAAAAATTCAGTCACAGGACTCTTTTAGAATGGAAGGTATCAGGTAATCTAACTGATAAGGGCCTGTCATGTTTTTGATTTAAACCGGGACCATATAGAACATGGTTGCAACCAAAGTCCTGTAGTGGCACCAAATCTTGTATAAAGGGGGTCAAATGAGGTGTCTAAGACAAGGTTATGGTTTGCTGGTTATGATTATGTTGTCTATATGTGTGTATCAATTTTGTAGTTGAAGTTATGAATATTAGCTCTATACTGTCTGTATTTCAAACTTATGCTATGCTTCTGGGAAACTTCCCAGACAAGTTGGTGTTAGCTCAACCTAGCCTGCTTGATGGCCCATTAAGGACCATCAGCTATACAATTGACCCATTGAGAGAAGGCAAATACGCCTTGCAACTCAGCAAAGTATGCAGGGACTGTCCCATGTGACTCCAGACTCATTTTGCTGTAATTTTCCACAGTAAGGTCAAAGAGGTGTTCTTGCACCTGGAAAAGACTATAAAAGGCTGATGCCTCTCCTCCATCTTGTCTTCAATCCTGCTTCTTACCTCTGGAGGGACTTTGCTACAAACTGAAGCTCTGAACAAAGGACTGAGGATCCATCCCAGCTGGGGATGTACTCCAGAGACTTGATTTGAACCTGCACTTTATTCCACCACTGCTACAAGCCTGAACCAAGAACTTTGCCATTACTGTATGTAATTGATTCGGTTTAACCAATTTTAGCTCTCATCTCTATCTTTTTTCTTTTATGAATAAACCTTTAGATTTTAGATTCTAAAGGATTGGCAACAGCATGATTTGTGGGTAAGATCTAATTTGTATACTGACCTGGGTCTGGGGCTTGGTCCTTTGGGATCAGGAGAACCTTTTTTCTTTTACTGGGGTATTGGTTTCCATAACCATTTGTCCCCATAACGAGTGGCACTGGTGGTGATACTGGGAAACTGGAGCGTCTAAGGGAATTGCTTGTGTGACTTGTGGTTAGCCAGTGGGGTGAGACCAAAGTCTTCACTGTCTGGCTGGTTTGGTTTGCCTTAGAGGTGGAAAAACCTCAGCCTTGGGCTGTAACTGCCCTGTTGGAGCAATTTGTCCTGAATTGGCACTCTCAGTTGGGTACCGCCAGAACCTCATCGTTACAGGGCCTCTACTAGCTCTTCCTATAATCTGTTTTCTTATAGCTGTTGGTTTGTTTCTGGGTGTGCTTATGCTGTGCTAGGAGATCTCCAAACAGAGAAGAAGGAGCAGTCTTTGCCCTAAGAAGCTCCCTACCTCAGGCAGACAGACAGGGGAACATGCAGAGTTTAGTGAGGTGTGCAAAAACAAACTTTTTTCCTTTTTCCTACATAAATAGATCAAGTTGAGTCACTGTAGAGAACCCAGCAGAAGTGGGTCTTTGGGAAGGACTCACATATGCACAGAGTAGGGACTGCAGATGAGCTCAGGGAGCAGAACCAGGCCCAGGGGGCCACATGGAGGACAGCACAGAGGTGTTTAGTATGGATGAAGCTGGGGAGGAAGGTGACAATCCTTGCCCACGGTGGAGAAGCAAGGAGGGGCAAGGTTATGCAGCTCTGGGAAGGCATCAGTGAGATGCTCGGATTGATGGGACAATGGGAGGGGAAGCTAGTGGAGGGGGTAAAAGAGAAAATGGACATGACTGACATGTGGAGAAATAAAATTTTGCTGCATCATTTTGTATGGACTAGAGGAGGAGAAGCTAGTGGAGGGGTTTGAAGAGGCAACAGACATTATTGATAGTTTTCAGAATCGAGAGAGATAAATAGTAGTGTCCCCCAGGAGTCTGTATTGGCACCAGTGCTGTTCAACATATTCATAAATGATCTGGAAAAAGGGTTAAACAGTGAGGTGGCAAAATTTGCAGACAATACAAAACTACTCAAGATAGTTAAGTCCAAAGCGGAGTACGAAGAGTTACAAAAGAATCTCACTAAACTGGGTGACTGGGTAACAAAATGGCAGATGAAATTCAATGTGGATAAATGCAAAGTAATCCACATTGGAAATCATAATCCCAACTATATATATAAAATGTTGGGGTCTAAATTAGCTGTTACCACTCAAGAGATCTTGGAGTCACTATGGATGGTTTTTGAAAACATCCACATGATGTGCAGTGACAGTCAAAAACGCTAACAGAATGTTGGGAATCATTGGAAAGGGATAAGATAAAAGATATCACATTGCCAATATATAAATCCATGGAACGCCCACAGCTTGAATATTGAGTGCAGATGTGGTCGCCTCATCTCAAAAAAAGATATATTAATAGAAATGGATAAGGTACAGAAAAGGGCAACAAAAATTATTAGGGATATGGAACAGCTTCTGTATGGGGAGAGGTTAAAAAGACTTGGACTGGTCAGCTTGGAAAAGAGACAACTAAGGAGGGATAAGATTGAGGTCTATAAAATCATGATTGGTGTGGAGAAAGTGAATAAGGAAGTGTTATTTACTCCTTCTCATAATACAAAAAATGGAGGTCACCCGATGAAATTTATAGGCAACAGATTTAAAACAAACAAAAGGAAGTAGTTCTACACAGCAGTTCTACAGCGAACCATCATCCCATGGAACTCATTGACAGGGGATGCTGTGAAGGGAATGAGTTCCACAAAAAGTATAACGGGATTCAAAAAAGAACTAGATACTGGGCCATATGGACCATTGATCTGACCCAATATGGCCATTCTTATGTTCTTAAGTTCTGGAGTACTGTGTCCAGTTTTGGGCCCCACACTACAAGAAGGATGTGGAAAAATTGGAAAGAGTCCAGTGGAGGGCAACAAAAATAATTAGGGGGCTGGAACACATGACTTATGAGGAGAGGCTGAGGGAACTGGGATTGTTTAGTCTGCAGAAGAGAAGAATGAGGGGGGATTTGATAGCTGCTTTCAACTACCTGAAAGGGGGTTCCAAAGAGGATGGATCTAGACTGTTCTCAGTGGTAGCAGATGACAGAACAAGGAGTAATGGTCTCAAGTTGCAGTGGGGGAGGTTTAGGATGGATATTAGGAAAAACTTTTTCACTAGGAGGGTGGTGAAGCACTGGAATGGGTTACCTAGGGAGGTGGTGGAATGTCCTTCCTTAGAGGTTTTTAAGGTCAGGCTTGACAAAGCCCTGGCTGGGATGATTTAGTTGGGGATTGGTCCTGCTTTGAGCAGGGGGTTGGACTAGATGACCTCCTGAGGTCCCTTCCAACCCTGATATTCTATGATTCTATGATTTATACTTGGGGGGGAAGTCGAGGGGGCGAGCGGTGAGTCGGGGGCGAGCGGCGAGCAGTGAGCCAGCAGCAGTTCTAGGGGCAGGCATGGGGGTTTCTGGCAGGGGAGGGAGAAGGTGAAAGGAGGCAAGTGGTGGGTGGGGGACTGACTAGGAGGGACGCAGCAAGCCAGCAGGAGGCTAGGGGGTGAAGAGGGTTGTGATGGTGGGGCCGAGTGGGGAGGGAGCGGGTCCTATTTTACTGCTGTGATCTGGTCACCCTATGCGTGCCATTTCTTTCCCCCTCCCCCCAAACCTTCCTTTTCGGCCCACAGCTGTTTTGGCGGGGCGGCACTGGGGAAGGAGGTTTTGTTTCCGTGGGGCGGGCGGCGCTGGGGGGGGGTTGTTTTGGCGGGGCTGGGGGGTTTGGCCCTCAGCTGTTTTCTTTGGAGTAATATGGCCCTCGCCGCTTTACGAGTTGTGCAGGCCTGTTCTAATTTATCAGCTGAACAATCTTTCCAAGTACAAATAAAAACCGTATTTGACACCATAATAGTTGAGTTAAATTGGAGATATGAAACTTTAAATGAGATATCTTCTGATTTTGATTTTCTTTCGGGTGATTCGCTTGTTAAAATGGACACTACTAATCTTCAAAAAGCAGCAGTGGATTTAAGTCTCAAATATGACAGCGATTTGAATGCCTCAGAAATTTCGTCAGCGATTCAGAGTTTTAAACATCAGGCTTTAGCGTTGTTTCCAAACGTTTTATGCGCAACTAGTTTGGACCTTCTCCAGTTAATTCATGAATATAATTTGGCCAAATCTTATCCAAATTTAGAAATTGCATTAAGAATATTTCTCTGCTTGCCAGTAACTGTGGCTTCTTGCGAAAGAAGCTTCAGTAAGCTCAAATTAATTAAAAACTACCTTCGAGCAACCATGGGTCAGGAGAGATTAAGAAATATGTCCATCTTGTCAATAGAACATGAAGTAGCTAATAATATTAATTTTGATGCAATTATTGATGAATTTGCCTCATTAAAAGCACAAAAAGTACTGTCGGAGAAAAACAGAGTTCTCACTCTCAGGTTGGGTGCAGCAAGTCAGATACTTTATTATCTCTAGCAATTGCGTGGAGGGAGAGAGCTAAACAGGTCTCTCAACAGGCAAACAATTACAGCAAGCATTTATACTTTTTGTTACATACAATAATGAGCAACAGCTACATTTTGTTTATACATAGGTCATCCTGATATCTTATTTTTCTCACCTCTATTTAGACTATAGTCTACATTCCATACTTATCTAACACAAGGTCTCAACAACTTCTCACACAGTTCTTTCCCGCTCGCCTCACACAATCCTCACTTCTACAAGTCTCGCGTTATTAGGGTTACAGCTAGCCTGACGCTTGCTCACAGAGGGACTGTTTGTGTTGAAATCCCCTTCAAATCCCTGTCAGTTCTTTCTCTACTTCCACCCCCCCACACACACACACTTTTGTGCTTCTAGCACAACTAACATCCTTAAACCTCCATTTGCATCAAGCCTTGGATTTCAGATTCTGCATCAAATGCTTCAACCTTATGGGTTTTGATTGGATGCAATGACAATGCATGATTAGCATGGACATGAAAGGTATTACTATTATCACATCCTTTACAACAACAATAACATAATCCTAAACTAAATAACAAAAATACAAGCAGTAACATTCCCATGGTAATAATATGATGGGGTTGTTGTACAGTTTTAGTTACAAGGCACAATACATCATACTTAGTACATAAAGTAGACACTCTATAAACTGTATGAAAGGCATACTTTTCAACTTGATATATATT
The DNA here is from genome assembly GCF_002925995.2 of Terrapene triunguis. NCBI lineage: Eukaryota > Metazoa > Chordata > Testudines > Emydidae > Terrapene > Terrapene triunguis. The sequence goes on from NW_020689981.1 coordinate 15,000, forward strand.
TTGAAGCATATGAATTTGCCCTTGTAATTCAGAGATTCTTTGAACCTCTGGTAATAGTGAAAGCAAATTTTGAAACCGATCAGGTACTAAACTAGTCCAATTAAAGGGTATCTGAAACCTAAGGGCTACTTGTAAAACTCTATCCGCAGGCCAGTAAATAATGTGACTGCCTGCAGCAGTAGTGAGATTAAAATGTATATCTCGCAACATGGTGGCTTCAACATACTGTGACAGACCCAGACCAGTGGGGTACAGGAGTCTGGTAGAGGGCAA
>NW_020689981.1:15282-32155 GCF_002925995.2 Terrapene triunguis
GGAGCACAAGCGTTATCAGACACCAGGAGGAAGGTCCTGTGGTGAGACTAAGGAAGGTGTTTGGAGGAGGCCATGGGGAAGTAGCCCAGGGAGTTGTAGCTGTCATGCAGCTGTTACAGGAGGCACTATAGACAGCTGCAGTCCACAGGGCCCTGAGCTGGAACCCGGAGTAGAGGGCGGGCCTGGGTTCCCCCCAAACCTCCCAATTGACGTGGACTGTGGGTTCTTCCAGAGGGAAGGTCTCTGGGCTGTTCCCCAAACCACATGGTGAATCTCTGAGGCAAGAAAATCCGTCAATAAGCACAGGACCCACCAAGATAGAGGAGGAACTTTGTCACAATACACACAGCTATCATTAGCTTGGAAAAGTAGGTGTCCTATCAGGGTAGTTTCTTGTCCCCTACCCTCCTAGCAAACGTTGTCATGAACAGTGACAACTTCCCCTGGCTTCAGTTTACGTATACACTGAAGCTGTGGAGGTTCTAACAGCCAAAATGTCTATTGACTCCCTATCCCCATCCAAATGTCGGGTTTTATTCCAGGAACACTGACTAAAAATCGATTAGGCATACCAGGTAGTCTAATTTCTCAAATGACTCGGTGAATAATCCAGTCCCACATGCATCCTCCCCATGGGCCTGGCAGTATTCGGTATGTGGGAGCCCATACCCCTCCAACCGGTCCATATGCTTGGAAGGAACACTGTGAACATCCGCACTTCCACCCAGAAAATCTCCAAGTATGTCTCCATGGCCACAGATCAGATGGTACTCCTGAAGTGTCTGTAAGGGCAGTGGGCCACTCCTGGTGCTCGAGATCACTCCAAATGGCCATTAGCTGGTCATTCAGGAAATCTTGAATTTCTGAACATGCCAAATCCCACTGCAATGCCTTCCCAGCCTCAGTGATATTCAATACCATCTCTGTCAACAGCTTCTGGGTCATAGAACTAAGGGAGGAAATAACATGTAACTCACCAACTCCAGCCTGTACTTGGGTTAGCTGTGCTCCAGAAATAAGGCCTGTGGCTTTTTCTAGTTGCCCTAATTTCTCATTATGTTGTTGGCCCTTAAGAATATTCCAAATTGCTGCTGCACTATTTGCACCATCCCATAAGTGTCCAGCTAAATCTCTTTTCTTTCTAGAGGAGACTTACATCTCTGCCCTTTGCTGTGCAAGCCAATAGCAGCTCCCTTGGAGCAATTTGGATACATGGAAGTGATTTGAAAACTGGATAGGAGCAGGGTAAATTTTACAGTCCCTAATGGGGCATTAATTATTGTTATTCTATGTCCTAGTACATCTCTCTCTCGGGGATAGTATTATGCCACATCTATTGTTTAAATATTCTCAGGTACTTTTGAGAGGCATTAACATTAATAGCATAGGAAGGGGTATATTGTAATATGGTACAGGTTAAATTATTAGTTACTGGGATCATTCAGTACAGGTAAAATTTCCAGTGGCAGAACACACTCTCTGAGTATGAGTCTGATTATTTACTAATTGGGTAACCAAAACAATAAGGACCCCTTCCCCCTGATATACTACAGACCCTTGGAAAGGCCATTATATCAACCCCATTATAAAACCTTAATTTCAAATTCTTGAAGCTCATTTGTAGTGATATCATATACTTTTATCTCCTCTGACCAGTCTTTTTCCACTCAATTGTTCGCTTATATGGGATATTCTGAACCTTAAAAAAAAAAATTTCAAACAATATTTAAATAAATCACTAAAGTGTGAAGGCTTTGGCCATTGGGTTTTATCAGGTATATGGCATTGTCTGTATTTGGTTGTATTACAGGGGTAATAGTAAAAAGAACAGGAGTACTTGTGGCACCTTAGAGACTAACACATTTATTTGAGCATAAGCTTTTGTGGGCTACAGCCCACTTCATCGGATGCATGTAGTGGAAAATACAGTAGGAAGATATATATATACACAGAGAACATGAAACAATGGGTGTTACCATACACACTATAAGGAGAGTGATCAGTTAAGGTGAGCTTTTATTAGCAGGAGAGAAAAAGAACTGTTTGTAGTGGTAATGAAAATGGCCCATTTCCAGCAATTGACAAGGAGATATGAGGAACTGTAGAGGGGTGGGGAATGAGCATGGGGAAATAGTTTTACTTTGTGTAATGGCTCATCCACTCCCAGTCTTTATTCAAGCCTAATTTAATGGTGTCCAATTTGAAAATGAATTCCAATTCAGCAGTCTCTCGTTGGAGTCTGTTTTTGAAGTTTTTTTGTTGTAATATTGAGACTTTTAGGTCTGTAATCGAATGGCCAGGGAGATTGAAGTCTTCTCCAACTGGTTTTTGAATGTGTAATAGTGTAATGGAGGAAATGGCGGGGCAGTGGCAACAAGGTGCCTTTGGTATTTGTCATTTAAAATCCAATTAGGGAGGGCAATACATGCAGAAGGCACATATCCAATAACACAGGGTGTAGCCTGTAGAATAAACCCCAAAATCCAATCAATACCATATTCCCAAGCATGGGTCCCACAAGTTTCTTCCTGCCAGTGTATAATTCTTTGTTCCTTCACCAGGGTCAGTTCTTAATGTCTTTTGTAGTCAGGAATTCCTGGACTTTGGCAATTTCAGCGGAGCGAGTATTCCTTCTTCTTTCCTGAAGCAATCGTGGCTCAGTATCATACAGGGGAGAGGTTACTAGCACATCACCCTGAACTGTTTTGATTTTTGTAGCAAATACTGAATGCAGGTTAGCTCTGTCAGTAGACAAGGGAGAGGTTACCAGCACATCACCTTGTCCTTTTTCCCTGCTGTCCAGAAGGCACAGCAGAGCTAGAAGGAGAAATAGACTGATCATCAGTCGGAGAATCATCCTGAGGTGGAGGGTTCTTTTTGCAGTGAGAAGCGTGGGTCCAGGTAGGTAAGTTTTGGCACTTCACAGCGGTGTTGGTAGTCAACCGGACTTGGTAAGGGCCTTTCCAGCATGGAGCCAAAGCAGTCTTTCGTTGGTAGACCTTTACATAGATCCAATCTCCTGGATCCAAGGAGTGGCAGGGCTGCTAGGGTCTTTGGGTAGCACTTCTTTTACCTGTGAGAAAAGAAACATTAGCGTATCTCCAGTCACGAGCCTACGGCTTCGCAGAGTACTCTGGGCATCTTCCGGTGACTCTCATTCACACTGGTATACCCACACACACACCAAGGCCTCTATTTCTAAATACCACGATGCATCTGTACCTTATGTGTGGTGACGACACAGGAAAGGAAATAGAACACCAGGTTTGTGGTAGCCAGAGAGCTTTAAAAGCCTTAAGCAAAAAGCTTCCAGGAAAACTTTTCCTGGGGTTTTTATTTCTCTCCTTACTTTGTTTACAACTTTTTTTAGTGGTTACATTTTTGTGCATGAAGAAAACATGCAGTGTACAATTACACAAGATAGCAAACCCATTTCTTGTGCGCGTGAACACCAGCTGCGAGGGTACAATTAAATCAGCCAAAAGGTTTTCCCAAACACAGACGTGGGGGTGTAAACAGCTCCTGCCTCGCTGCCAATGGAAACAGTGTGCCGTAACCATGGCTAACAATTGGGGAGCTATACATCTCTACACTTATGTCCAGACTCAATACAACTTTCCCTTATGTGAGGCGGTAACAACCCCTCAGCACCGGTGCATCAACCTAATGCATTTCCCTTATGCATTACCCTTATTGGGCCGGCCAAACTATAGTCTCCAGTATCGCATACAACTACCTTATTAATGGTGGCAAACTAAGTCCTCAGTACCACGTCAAACTAACCTTAGTGGGGGCGGCAAAACAGTTCCCCAGTACTGCTCTGCATCTGATCCTGCTGCACAGTCAACAAGTTCGGATGGCGTAAGCCCAACAGGGACAGATGGCCCCATGGACAGTCCTCCTCCGACACCCCAATAGAGATTTCAAAAGGTCTCTTACCTCTATTGTGGCGCCATGGGGTTTGAAGGGGAATGATCCACAGCAGTTGCTGCTGTCTCAGCAGGCATTGCCATCCCGGACGAGCCCCCAAATTGTCGGAGAAAAACAGAGTTCTCACTCTCAGGTTGGGTGCAGCAAGTCAGATACTTTATTATCTCTAGCAATTGCGTGGAGGGATTGCATCTTCACCTGGACCCCCCTGCAGAATCCCATTCCCCCTGTGCCTGGAACCTCTCCAACGTGCCCCTGTGCATCCAGATGCCCCCCACACCCAGACCTTCACCGAGGCACCCACACTCAGATTGCCCCACACAGAACCTTCTCATCCCACATCTGCATCCCCCCCACACTAAGCCTCTCCACACTTGGATCCTGCCGGACGGAGCCTGCCTGCCCACACCTGGATCCACTGGAAGACAAAGGGTTCCCGCCATACACAAGAGCTATATAAGGCAGGGGAATGACATCATTGTGGTTCTCCTCTGCCTCCCCACCCAAAGAGACACTGAAAAACAATAATACCTGAAGTCTTAAGCTGCAGACCAGTGCAGCTGCTTGTCAAGACTTTCTGTAATCTGCCTGTCACAATATTTAGAGTGAGAAATTACTCTTTGGGTGGGGAGGCAGAGGAGAGGCTTAGTTTGCATGTTTTGTTTTATTTGCTTAGTAATCTGCTTTGTTGTGTATGCTCTCTCTTTAACCACCTAAACTCTACCTTTTATAGTTAATAAAATTTGTTTTGTTTATTATTAAACCCAGTTCATGTAATTTCTAAGTGGGCGGGGGGGTAGCAAGAAGTCATGCATATCTCTCTTCACATTGAGGAAGAGGGCGAAATTTTATGAGCTTGCACTGTGCAGATATTTCTATACAGTGCAAGACTATTATTTGGGGTTTATCTCCCAAAAGGGGTGTGCATGTGAGTGCTGGGTGAGTCCTCTCATACATAGCTGACTTCAGTCTGTGTCTGCAGCTGGGTGTGGCCCTACGTGTGTGTGTGCTGCAAGAGGCCTACAAGGCAAGGCTCCCCACTAAGCTGTACCTTGACCTGTTAATGTGAGTGGAGATTACACACTGCCTTGTCTTCACTAGGATTTTAACACATTCCTTGACACACTCTGAGAGACACCTGTTGTCTGGTGTAGACACACTGTACACCAGCAGACTGGCTGTGCTGAGTCAGGCTGAGAGCACCAAAAAATGAAAGTAGCCAGCCGTGCAATTCCTATTGGCTTCCCTTTGTGTAGAATAATGAATTACCGTCATGGCTTAATTTCCCACTTAATTTATCACTTCAGTGTGATAAATGAAGGGGGGCAGCAGCTCCCTTTTATAGACCCAGCCAGCTAGTTAGCTATAAAATTCCTCTTAGTAGCTGTTCTCCACTTGCTTTACCTGTAAAAGGTTAAAAGTAACTGTGATGCATAGGTAAAAGGAAGTGAGTGGGCACCTGGCCAGGAGAGACAATGGGAAGAGTAGAACTTTTAAAAATTGAAACAAGAATCACCTTTTGTCTGTCTGTGGTTGTTCTCCCAGAGCGCGGGGACAGGGTAGAACTATGCTGTAAAAAGCTTGGGGCCAGGTTTGAAAAACTCATCAGAATCATACCTAGAAGCTACTCATTTAAAACCCCAAACATGTAAGTAGATCAGGAAATGTCTAGGAAAACACGATTGGGTTTATCTCTTTTAGTTCTTTATGGCTTGTGGACTCCTCTGTGCTAACCCCAGATACTTTTGTTTTGCTTGTAACCTTTAAACTGGACCTCAAGGAACTATCCTTGTAGTAATCTCTGTAGTTGCTCTTTTAAAATCTAGCAATAGCCTAAGTTCCCAGATATATTTTCGTCCATGTGTTTTTTTAATAAAATTTACCTTTCTTTAAGAACAGAATTGGATTTTTCTGTCCTAAGAGGTTTGTGCACGTTGTTTAATTAGCTGGTGACAACAGCTGATTTCCTTTGTTTTCTTTCTGAGCTCTGTCCCGGAGGGGGGGCGTGAAAGGGCTTGAGGGTTCCCCACAGGAAGGAATTCCCAAGTGCACCTTCCTGGGTTCTCAGAGGGGTTTTGCACTTGGGTGGTGGCAGCATTTAACAATCCAAGGTCAGAAAAAGCTGTAACCTTGGGAGTTTAATACACACCTGGAGTGGCAAGTATTAATTTTTAGAGTCCTTGTGGGTCCCCACCTTCTGCATTCGAAGTGCCAGAGTGGGGAATCAGCCTTGACAATCATCATCAAGGAATATCCCACAGGGCCATAGCCTCCTTGCAGATTGAGCACCAGCCATATCAATCTCCATCTAAGTCCTTCAGATGGCTAGACAGGAAGCTCAGTCTATGTCCTTTGCTGGCAATCTTACCAGACCACTGAATCCTTTGGTGATCCTGTGTAGTGACATTCTTTTGTAAACATGCTTTGGAATTGGTCTTTTACCCTAATAGAACCATACTAGAAAAAAACAGCCAAAACCAAACCAGTGCTAATGGAAAAGATTGCTGGGTTTAGCTAAAAATATCCTTATTCCTTATTCTGTCCTGCCACTTAGTATGGCACATCTGGTGAAGGGAAGTTGCGCCCCTTCCCACGAATTATCTTGAAATGAAAATAAATGAATACATCAAATAAAAATAAATAAATAAATGTACAGCAATGTGGCCAAATTCAGGTTAGACTGAACAAGTGGCTATTAACATTTAAACTTTGTGTTTTCCCCCCAAATTCATGACTGTTAAGGTCAGAAGGGAACATTCTGATCATCTCACCTGACCTCCTGCATCACACAGAACCCTCTGAGACGGGCTAGGTTAGGAAAGTGACACACAGGGGGACATTTTCAGAATTGATTGGTTTTCAATCCTATATTTAGCCACTTTTTCCCCTCTGGAAAAGTACCCAAAAAATTCAGCTGTCCTGTGAAGATTTCTTGTGCCAGAACTGGAGATTCTATGTAATCATCACACTGTGTTAGAGAGGCAGGTCAGTTTTGTTTTTGTCCATTTTTCAATGCACAGCTAAGTACAGCGTCGTGACTAATGACCCCAGAGACACTAACTGAAGTACAGTTCTCTCAGGAGATTGCTGCTGCTCTCCCCTGGCTCCGGGACTTTTCACACTTGCTCCCAGCATTCAAGATCCATCTACAGACAGAATTTTGATGTATTATTTGTTTTACCGTAGTGGCCGTGAGCATGGAAGACGGTCCCATTGGGCTAGGTGCTGTACAAACACAGAACAGACTATCCCTGCTTTCTTTGTCAGGCTCTATTAAGCTGTTTTAGTTGCATTATAGTTTGACAGCATTGACTGTTATAGTGAAGGTGAAAGCAGTGTTCCAATGGGGGCTAGGAGGCAGAAGTCCTGGGGAGAGCTGGTCAAAACTTGGAATTTCTATTTTATGGGAAATTTTGACATATTAAAATTTGGTTTTGATCCAAATCAGAATAAAAACGAATATTTTTTGAAACTGCCAGTAAGACAGAATTTTTAAAAAGGGAGGGGAAATCATTTTAGAAAATGTAACAATTTTGAAATTTTGATTTTTAATATATGATTTTTACATTATTTCTTTTATTTCACTGCTGCTACAGACATATCATAACAGAACATGTGAAATATTCTCTTTTTCTTTTTAAAAGCATTAAGGGAAGCTGCTACTTACTATGGGTGGAAATATTTTAACTTTCTAGATCAAATTATCTCCTGTCAGCTGCTCACTCACACAGAGCCACCAGGCTGCCTCAGACCAGCATAGTTATCATCATAGCCACAGCAGAGTGAAACTACACCAGGGCACAGCAGCAGCAGGAGTCCCCCGCCAAGAGGGGTGCCCCTCACATTGGGAGGAGGGAGCCCCAGCTCCTGGGAAAGTGCAGGGTGTGGGGATGAGCCTGTAGTTGTGTACTCTGGGACTGGGGATATGAACAGGGAGATCCCACACACCCACCCCAATTGACACCACACCGCCCCCCAACCAGTGCAAATCACTTTCCTCGCAGCTTAGTCACTATTCATCTCTTAATGTAAAGGAAGATTTGAGGGGGATTTTGAACACTGAAGTAATAGGGTTAGATAAAGGTACAAGGCACTGCTCAGAGTGAGCTGTTAGATGCCAGCTCGCATGCTGTGGTTGGTGAGGGAATCATCTGCTTTCTGGGTGAAGGCACTTCGTTCAGAGGCTGGACTCCAGACATCTTTAAGCCCAGCCACCCACTGGAAGAGAGGAAGGCTATGAAGTTTGCACGGGCTGATTCTGTGCTCTCTGTCCCTGGGAGAGATGAACCCTGGGCACCAAGCACGCAAATTCTCAAGGGAGGAGCCACCAGCACCATTGGCCCCACTATGTTCCCATTACACTGTGGTGTGCTACACAGCCATGCAGGAGGCTAGAGTCCCACCCAGCAAGCGCTGTAGGCTCTATGGGACAGGCAAAGGGATCGGCCCAGTCTGCGTAAGCTGGCAGGGGCTGGCATTGTCTCCAGGCCATCTCTGTCTCTGGGTTGCAACCCTCACCAGCCTGTGGTTAGTGGTGGGTCCATGCACCACCACTATGAGGGAAGGAACGGGGCAGCTCCTCTGCTGTGCTCCTGAGTCAGGCTGCAGCTATCAGAGAGCTGACACCATAGGGCTCTCATTCAATTGCCTCTGCCAGTGCCCCCCAGTGATGTCCATGCTCACAAGCCTCATTCTCACCCTGCCTACCCCCACCATATGTCACATGCCAGACAGAAGTTCGCAAAGTAAAACTTCAAGAAATTAATGACCAAGTGACAACAAGATAAGATTTGTTATTCCTGTTCTTAAATATTCCAACAAGAATTAACAACAGAAAACTGAGCTAAAAAAATTTCAAATAATTCTGTTGGTCTTATACCTTAACTGGCAAGGCCAAATAAGAATGAAGGAATTTCAGGGGGGAAAAAATGAAACACGTGAAAAGAAATTTTCTGCAGCTTGGATGCCATGCCATCTACTGGAAGGGTCAGAAACATGCACCTGAGAGACAAGGTGTCAAGGCTCCTTCCCCACTTTGAACTTTAGGGTACAGATGTGGGGGCCTGCATGAAAACTTTTAAGCTTAACTACCAGCTTAGATCTGGTCCGCTGCCACCACTCCCAATGTGCTAATTTCCTTCCCTGGGTAGCCTTGAGAGACTCTTCACCAATTCCCTGGTGAATACAGATCCAAACCCCTTGGATCTTAAAACAAGGAGAAATTAACCATCCCCCCTCCTTTCTTCCACCAACTCCTGGTGGATCAAGATCCAACCCTCTTGGATCTAAAAACAAGGAAAAATCAATCAGGTTCTTAAAAAGAAGGTTTTTAATTAAAGAAAAAGGTAAAAATCATCTCTGTAAAATCAGGATGGAAAATAACTTTACAGGGTAATCAAACTTAAAGAGCCCAGAGGACCCCCCTCTAGCCTTAGGTTCAAAGTTACAGCAAACAGAGGTAAACACCCTAGTAAAAAGGTACATTTACAAGTTGAGAAAACAAAGATAAAACTAACACGCCTTGCCTGGCTGTTTACTTACAAGTTTGAAATATGAGAGACTTGTTCAGAAAGCATGGATTGATGTCTGGTCCCTCTTAGTCCCAAGAGCGAACTCTCCCCAAAAATGAAGAGCACAAACAAAAGCCTTCCCGCCACCAAGATTTGAAAGTATCTTGTCCCCTTATTGGTCCTTTGGGTCAGGTGTCAGCCAGGTTACCTGAGCTTCTTAACCCTTTACAGGTAAAAGGATTTTACCTATAAAGGTAAATCCCCCAGGAGGGATTTTATAGTATTGTACACAGGAGGGCTGTTACCCTTCCCTTTATAGTTATGACACAAGGTGTGAGAGGCAATATCTTTTATTGAACTAGCTTCTGGTGGTGAGGGAGACAAGCTTTTGAGTTACACAGAGCTCTTCTTCAGGTCCGTGAAACTTGTCTCTTAATATCCTGGGACTGACATGGCTATATCAATACTGTCCAACTGAGAAATGTATCACCTTAAAGCAACGATGGGCTTCAGCCCCAAAAAGTGTGATATCAACTGAGAAATTTCCAGCATCACGTAACTGATCCCTTCTGGGATGGACAAATCCATCAATTCATTTGTATAAAGAATAATGTAGAAAAGGGATGCCCTAGCCCAGTTGAGCAGTCAGAAGTCTCATCATGAGTTCTACGGGGCCTGAATGCAGAAACCTCTTGGTCTAATCCAGATAGGCCTACCCACTTCAAGCCAGAAGTGTTCAGTTGTTTGATTCTCCTGAGAGAGAGTGAATTTCTGTAACTAAGAGTCCTTTATGGACAGGGACCTTGGGTTTGGATCTTTGAGTCTAAAATCCCAACTTTAAGGAGCCTTAGGAATGAAAGAGCTTTCCTGAATCAGAGATACCAACAAGACATCTCCACCACACAAAGAGTGTCTCTGGTCAGCTGAAGGAAGGGTGAGATAGTCCCAATCTATTTAAACTGTACAGAGATTAAGAAATCAATATTAATCAGTAACAGTTTCCATAGGTGACAGGTTTCAGAGGCGTAGCCGTGTTAGTCTGTATCAGCAAAAACAACGAGGAGCCCTTGTGGCACCTTAGAGACTAACAAATTTATGTGGGCATAAGCTTTCGTGGGCTATAACCCACTTCATCGGATGCATGGAGTGAAAAATACAGTAGGCAGATATAAATACACAGCACATGAAAAGATGGGAGTTGCCTTACCAAGTGGGGGGTCAGTGCTAACAAGGCCAATTCAATCAGGGTGAATGGGACCTATTCCCAACAGTTGACAAGAAGGTGTGAGTTTCAACAGAGGGAAAATTACTTTTTGTAGTGACCCAGACATTCCCAGTCTTTATTCAAATTAACTCTAGTTCTACAGTTTCCCACTGAAGTCTGCTTTTGAAGATTTTTGTTGAAGAATTGCCACTTTTAAGTCTGTTATTGAGTGTCCAGGGAGATTGAAGTGCTCTCCTACTGGTTTTTGAATGTTACAGTTCTTGATGTCTGATTTGTGTCCATTTATTCTTTTGTGTAGAGACTGTCCAGTTTGGCCAATGTATATGGCAGAGGGGCATTGCTGGCACATATCACATTGGTAGATGTGCAGGGAATGAGCCCCTGATGGCATAGCTGATGTGGTTAGGTCCTGTGATGGTGTCCCTTGAATAGATATGCAGACACAGTTGGCAATGGGGTTTGTTGCAGGGATTGGTTCCTGGGTTAGTGTTTTTGTGTGGTGTGTAGTTGCTGGTGAGTATTTGCTTCAGGTTGGGGGACTGTCTGTACCTGTCTCCCAAGGTCTGTGAGAGTGAGGGATCATCCTTCAGGATAGGTTGTAGATCCTTGATGCACTGGAGAGGTTTTAGTTGGGGGCTGTAGGCGATGGCTAGTGGCGTTCTGTTACTTTCTTTGTTGGGCCTGTCCTGTGTAAGCTGACTTTTGGGTACCCTTCAGTTTCTGTTAATCTGTTTCTTCACTTCCCCAGGTGGGTACTGTAGTTTTAAGAATGCTTGATAGAAATCCTGTAGGTGTTTGTCTCTGTCTGAGGGATTGGAGCAAATGCGGTTGCATCTTAGGGCTTGGCTGTAGACAATGGATCGTGTGATGTGGTCTGCAAGAAAGCTGGAGATATGTAGGTAAGTATAGTGGTCAGTAGATTTCCAGTATAGGATGGTGTTTATGTGACCATCACTTATTTGCACTGTAATGTCCAGGAAGTGAATCTCTTGTGTGGACTGGTCCAGGCTGAGGTTGATGGTGGGGTGGAAATTGTTGAAATCCTGGTGGAATGCCTCAAGGGCCTCCTTCCTGTGGGTTCAGATGATGAAGACGTCATCAGTGTAGTGCAAGTAGAGGAGGAGCACTAGGGGACAAGAACTGAGGAAGCGTTGTTCTAAGTCAGCCATCAAATTTTTGTCATATTGTGGGGCCATGCGGGTACCAATAGCAGTGCTGCAGACTTGAAAGTATAAATCGTCCCCAAATCTGAAATAGTTGTGGGTGAGGACAAAGTCACAAAGCTTAGCCCCCAGGTTTGCTGTGACATTATCAGGGATACTGTTCCTGTGCTTTGGAGGAAGTCAAAATTTGATCTTGGATAGAGCAAATATTGCTTTCCTAGGGTATGTCTACACTACCCACGTTACAGCGCAGCCGCGGCAGCACTGTGATGTGGGCAGTGTAGACACGCTTTATTGCTGGGGGAGAACTCTCCCGGTGATTAAAAAAACCCACCCCAACGAGCGGTGGTAGCTTTATCTCCGAGAGCGCAGCTCCCGTCAATAAAGTGCTGTCTATCCTGGTGCTTTTCAGCGGTAAAACTTTTATCACTCAGGGGGGTGTTTTTTCACACCCCTGAATGACAAAAGTTTTTAGCGCTGAAAGTGGCAGTGTAGACACAGCCCTAAAATACTCAACCAATTGGAGTTCATATTTTTGTTCCATTGTGATCGGTGTCGGTCCACCTACCCGCTAGGGGGCGGTGGGGAGCTACGACGTCACTGGCCGGCCTGGGTCACGCCTCTGCCACTGGGGAATTAGCGGCAGGAAGGACGCCAGCCAGTATCTGTAGTGCGCCCCTCAGGCAGGGGAGCACCGGCAAAGGTCCCGGCGTGGGTCGGCCGGGTAGGGGAACGCAGGCTCACCCTACACCACTGCGTTCCAGCCCAGGGCCCTGACAGTGGCAGAACGAGGGTCCCGCCACTGGGTCAGCGGGGTCCTCCCGCTACATACACTCACCACTGTGCAGCTTTGTCCCTGGGCTACTTCCTACCCGATTGCTCGTCCGAATCCCTCTGGTTCTGCCAGTGCGTCGGGGTAGTCCGCTGTTGGCAGCTCCAGCTCCCCCTCGGGCTCAGGCTCCTCCAGCTCCTCCCGGTCCTCGGCTGCTGGCAGCTCCAGCTCCCCCTCCGGCTCCTCCAGTCCCTCGGGGTACTCGGCAGCGGGCAGTCCTGGCAGCGCCAGTCCTTCCTCCAGGTGAGGTTCCCACTGGTCCAGGGCCTCCCCTGGCGTGGCAGCAGGGTCTGAAGGGAGCAGCCCGCGGTCTGCGGGTATGTCTACACTACGAAATTAGGTCGAATTTATAGAAGCCGGTTTTATAGAAATCGGTTGTATACAGCCGATTGTGTGTGTCCCCACATAAAATGCTCTAAGTGCATTAGGTCGGCGGACCGCGTCCACAGTACCGAGGCTAGCGTCGACTTCAGGCGCATTGCACTATGGGTAGCTATCCCACAGTTCCCGCAGTCTCCGCCACCCATTGGAATTCTGGGTTGAGATCCCAATGCCCGAATGATGCAAAACAGTGCGGCGGGGGGTTCTGGGTACATGTCGTCAGGCCCCTCCCCCTCAGTCACAGCAACGGCAGACAATAGATTCGCGCCTTTTTACCTGGGTTACCTGGGTTACCAGTGCAGACAACATACCACGGCAAGCATGGAGCCCGCTCAGCTCAGCTCACCATCACCATATGTCATCTGGGTGCCGGCAGACGTGGGACTGCATTGCTACACAGCAGCAGCAACTAACTGCCTTTTGGTGGTAGACGGTGCAGCATGACTGGTAGCCTTCATCAGCGATCTGGGTGCTGGCAGCTGTGGGGCTGGCAGCCGTAGGGCTGCATTGCACCAGCCCCTTACCTTTTGCCTTTGGGCAGTAGATGGTTTATTACGACTGGTAACCGTCCTCGTTGGACAGCAGTGGCTGTCAATCATGGGCACCTGGGCAGACATGCTCAGTCCTATCGAACTGTCTTGACAATGATGGCTATCAGTCGTAGTATGCTATTTTCTGCCAAGCGGCCAGTATTTTCTGCTAAGCACCCAGAAGAGGCTGAGGGCGATCTGGGTGCTGGCAGACATGGGGCTGGCAGACGTGGGGCTACATTGCTATACAGCAGCAACCCCTTGCCTTTGGGCAGTAGATAGTATATTACAACTGGTATCCATCGTCGTCATACTGCAGTGGGTATCAGATCGTGCAATAGGCCTGAAGGCTAACTGCCAAGCGCCCAGTATTTGCTGCCAAGCACCCAGAAAATGCCGAGGGCTATCAGTCATGCTGCACCGTCATCTTAAGATGTAAAAAATAGATTTGTTCTGTATTCATTTGCTTCCCCCCTCCCTCCGTCAAATCAACGGCCTGCTAAACCCAGGCTTTTGAGTTCAATCTTTGGGGGGGGGTCATTCTGTGTGACAGTTGTTTGTGTTTCTCCATGATGCACAGCCACCTTTCTTGATTTTAATTCCCTGTACCTGTACGCCATGTCGTCACTCGCCCCTCCCTCCCTCCTTCCCCTGGTCCGTCAGATACTAGTTTTGCGCCTTTTTTCAGACCAGACGCCATAGATAGCACTGGGATCATGGAGCCCGCTCAGATCACCGTGGCAATTATGAGCACTATGAACACCATGCGCATTGTCCTGGAGTATATGCAGAGCCAGGACATGCCAAAGCAAAACCAGGACCAGCCGAGGAGGAGGCGATTGCAGCGCGGCAACGAGAGTGATGAGGAAATGGACATGGACCTAGACCTCTCACAAGGCACAGGCCCCAGCAATGTGGAAATCATGGTGTTCCTGGGGCAGGTTGATGCCGTGGAACGCCGATTCTGGGCCCGGGAAACAAGCACAGACTGGTGGGACCGCATCGTGCTGCAGGTGTGGGACGATTCCCAGTGGCTGCGAAACTTTAGCATGCGTAAGGGCACTTTCATGGAACTTTGTGACTTGCTTTCCCCTGCCCTGAAGCGCCAGAATACCAGGATGAGAGCAGCCCTCACAGTTGAGAAGCGAGTGGCGATAGCCCTGTGGAAGCTTGCAACGCCAGACAGCTACCGGTCAGTCGGGAATCAATTTGGAGTGGGCAAATCTACTGTGAGGGCTGCTGTGATCCAAGTTGCCAGGGCAATGAGAGACCTGGTGATATCAAGGGTAGTGACTCTGGGAAACGTGCAGGCCATAGTGGATGGCTTTGCTGCAATGGGATTCCCAAACTGTGGTGGGGCGATAGACGGAACCCATATCCCTATCTTGGCACCGGAGCACCAAGCCACCGAGTACATAAACCGCAAGGGGTACTTTTCAATGCTGCTGCAAGCCCTGGTGGATCACAAGGGACGTTTCACCAACATCAACGTGGGCTGGCCGGGAAGGGTACATGATGCTCGCGTCTTCAGGCACTCTGTTCTGTTTTGAAAGCTGGAGGAAGGGACTTTCTTCCCGGACCAGAAAATAACCGTTGGGGATGTTGAAATGCCTATCGTGATCCTTGGGGACCCAGCCTACCCCTTAATGCCATGGCTCATGAAGCCGTACACAGGCAGCCTGGACAGGAGTCAGGACCTGTTCAACTACAGGCTGAGCAAGTGCCGAATGGTGGTGGAATGTGCATTTGGGCGTTTAAAAGCGCGCTGGCGCAGCTTACTGACTCGCTCAGACCTTAGCGAAAAGAATATCCCCATTGTTATTGCTGCTTGCTGTGCGCTCCACAATATCTGTGAGAGTAAGGGAGAGACATTTATGGCGGGGTGGGAGGTTGAGGCAAATCGCCTGGCCGCTGATTACACGCAGCCAGACACCAGGGCGGTTAGAGGAGCACAGCATGGCGCGGTGCGCATCAGAGAAGCTTTGAAAACCAGTTTTGTGACTGGCCAGGCTACGGTGTGAAACTTCTGTTTGTTTCTCCTTGATGAACCCTCCGCCCCCCCCCCACCCGGTTAACTCTACTTCCCTGTAAACCAACCACCCCACCCTCCCCTACCCTCCCCCCTTCGAGCACCACTTGCAGAGGCAATAAAGTCATTGTTACTTCACATTCATGCATTCTTTATTAATTCATCACACAACTAGGGGGATAATTGCCATGGTAGCCCGGGATGGGTGGGGGAGGAGGGAAGGAAAAGGACAAACTGCAGTTTAAAACTTTAAAACTTATTGCTCGGGAAATCATCTGGGGTGCAGTGACTGGGTGGCTGGAGGCCCCCCCACCGTGTTCTTGCGCGTCTGGGTGAGGAGGCAATGGGACTTGGGGAGGAGGGCTGTTGGTTACACAGTGACTGTAGCGGCGGTCTGTGCTCCTGCTGCCTTTCCTGCAGCTCAACCATACGCTGGAGCATATCAGTTTGATGCTCCAGCAGCCGGAGCATCGACTCTTGCCTTCTGTGTGCAAGCTGACACCACCTCTCATCTTCAGCCCGCGATTCAGCCCGCCACCTCTCCTCTCGGTCATATTGGGCTTTTCTATAATCAGTCATTGACTGCCTCCACGCATTCTGCTGGGCTCTGTCAGCGTGGGAGGCAGTCTGTAGTTCTGTAAACATTTCATCACGCGTCCTTCGCTTCCGCTTTCGAATATTCACTAGCCTCTGTGAAGGAGTAAGATTTGCAGCTGGTGGAGAAGGGAGAGGTGGTTAAAAAAGATACATTTTAGAGAACAATGGGTACACTCTTTCACGTTACATTTTGCTGTTCACATCACACAGCACATGTGCTTTCGTTACAAGGTCGCATTTTTCCTCTTATATTGAGGGCCTGCCGGTTTGGTGTGAGAGATCACTCACGCAGTGCCAGGCCACAGATTTCAGCTTGCATGCAGCCATGGTAAGACACAGTCTTTTGGCTTTTTTAACCTTCTTAACATGTGGGGATGGTTTCAAACAGTACTGCTCTCATTACCCATACCAAGCACCCGTTGGGTTGGCCATTTAAAATGGGTTTGCAATGTAAAAGGAGGGGCTGCGGTTTCAGGGTTAACGTGCAGCACAAACCCCTCCCCCACACACCAAATTCTCTGGGATGATCACTTCACCCCTCCCCCCCACCGCGTGGCTAACAGCGGGGAATATTTCTGTTCAGCAGAGCAGGAAGGGGCACCTCTGAATGTCCCCTTAATAAAATTGCCCCATTTCAACCAGGTGACCGTGAATGATATCACTCTCCTGAGGATAA
>NW_020689982.1:0-3933 GCF_002925995.2 Terrapene triunguis
GCCCCGGGAAAATTTGAATTCCTTTTCCTGTCTGGGCAGTTTGAATCGCATTTCCTGTTTGGACATCGTGGCGAGCTCAGCAGCACTGGCAACAATGCAGAGCTCTCCAGCAGAGGTGACCGTGCAATCCCAGAATAGAAAGAGGGCCCCAGCATGGACTGATCGGGAAGTCTTGGATCTGATCGCTGTGTGGGGCGATGAGTCCGTGCTTTCCGAGCTGCGCTCCAAAAGACGGAATGCAAAGATCTATGAGAAGATCTCTAAAGCCATGGCAGAGAGAGGATACAGCCGGGATGCAACGCAGTGCCGCGTGAAAATCAAGGAGCTGAGACAAGGCTACCAGAAGACCAAAGAGGCAAACGGACGCTCTGGATCCCAGCCCCAGACATCCTGTTTCTACGAGGCACTGCATTCCATCCTAGGTGCGGCCGCCACCACTACCCCACCACTGACCGTGGACTCTGAGGATGGGATATTGTCGACGGCCGGTTCCTCGGACATGGTAGCGGACGGGGAAGATGAGGAAGGAGATGAGGAGGACGAGGCAGTCGACAGCGCTTACAACGCTGATTTCCCCGACAGCCAGGATCTCTTCATCACCCTTACAGAGATCCCCTACCAACCGTCCCCAGCCGTTAACCCGGACACAGAATCAGGGGAAGGATCAGCCAGTAAGTGTTTTAAACATGTAAACATTTATTTTTCACAGAACAGGAATATTAAGAATGGATTTTTCATGATTACTTTGCCCTAGGCGCTTAACTGTTCACTCCCTGGCAGTGCAACTACTTAAAAAAAAAAATCAAACAATGTCCGGTGTAGCATGATTGTTCTGCCCAAGCCGTTCTACTGTTTAGTCCCTGCCAGTGCAGCTACAGTAAAATCCGGTCTATATGTCCGGGGATAGAGCTGAAATCCTCCATTGACATCTCCACGAAGCTCTCCTGGAGGTAATTGGAAAGCCTTTGCATCAGGTTCCTGGGGAGAGCGGCCTTATTGGGTCCTCCGTAATAGGAAACATTTCCGCTCCAGGAGAGAAGCAAGTACTCCGGATCATTGCCCTGCAGAGCATGGCGGCATACGGCCCTGGTCTTTGCAGGCTTTCCCAAAGCATCCTTTCTTTTTCCGTCTCGGAAATCCTCATCAGAGTGATGTCTTGTTCACAGAGAAAGACTATGTTCTTTGTTCACAACGAAATTTATCTCTGAGGAATTCACTCCCTTTTTCCCATTCCCACAGCTGCGACTGTCTCACAACCTAGCCTGGCATCACACTCCCAGAGGCTAGCGCAGATGGGGCATAGGAAGAAGAGGACACGGGAGGACATGTTCTCGGAACTTATGGGCTGCTCCCGAGCCCAGGCAGCCCAGCAGACACAGTGGAGGGAGAACTTGTCCCAAATGCACAGATCACACATGGAACGGGAGGAGAGGTGGCGGCAGGAAGACCAGCAGGCGACTCAAACGCTGCTTGGACTAATGAGGGAGCAAACGGACACGCTCCGGCACCTTGTGGATGTTCTGCAGGACCGGAGGCAGGAGGACAGAGCCCCGCTGCAGTCTATCTGTAACCGCCCTCCCCCGCCACCAAGTCCCATACCTGCCTCACCCAAAGTCCAAAGAAGGAGGGGCGGCAGAGTCCGTGAAAACTCTCACTCCACCCCTGCAGAGTGCTCTAGTAATAGAAGGCTCTCATTCCCCAAAATTTGACAAGTCCTTTCCTTCCTGCCTCACCGAAGCCCCCCTCCAAGTTTCACCCCCCAGTTTCATGTGTAGTTGCTAATAAAAAATACGTTTCTGTTCATTACTGTTTCCATCATGTTCTTTAGAGGAGAGTCTGTCTGAAGGGGGGGGAAGGGGGTTGGTAATTGGACAGGACAGCAGCAGGGCACACAAACATTGCAGTCACTAGTTACCCTGGTCAGTCTGGGAGGTGGTTTTAGTGTTCTGTGGGGGGGTGCTCTGTGACTTTGTGGCGGGGGAGGGCAGTTAGAGATCTTATGCAGCGGTCCTTATCCTGGATCACAGAGCCACGCAGCAGGGGATCTGTAACCGTCCTCCCCCTGCCACAAAGTCACATAGCCCCCCCACACACAGAGTCCCGAACAGGAGGGGTGGCAGGCTCCGTTGAAACCACCAGTCCACCACTGCGGAGCCTGTCATTCCTGGAGTTTAGAAGCGTCATTTGCATCACTACACTACACCCGCTCCCCACCACAGTCTGCGTCCCAGGTTCAAAACTTTCCCGCGAAAACAGTAATAAAGAAAACGGTGTTCATTAACAAAATTCAAGTCATTTTATTTTTAAACGTGTTTTGGAAGGGGGGGAACGGGGTATGTAACTGGAGAGGATACTGAAGATTTAGTGGGTAAAGAAACGGGGGCAGGTTCAGCTTCTCTGTACACAAACTGAAAAGTCACAGGTTACCCTGCTCACTCAGGAACCTAGCTTTCAAAGCCTCCCGGATGCACAGCACGTCCCGCTGGGCTCTTCTAATCGCCCGGCTGTCTGGCTGGGCGTAATCAGCAGCCAGGCTATTTGCCTCAACCTCCCACCCCGCCATAAAGGTCTCCCCCTTGCTCTCACAGAGATTGTGGAGCACACAGCAAGCTGCAATAACGATGGGGATATTGGTTTCGCTGAGATCACAGCGAGTCAGTAAGCTTCTCCATCTCCCCTTGAGACGGCCAAAAGCACACTCCACCACCATTCTGCACTTGCTCAGCCGGTAGTTGAAGAGTTCTTTTTCAGTGTCCAGGGTGCCAGTATAGGGCTTCATGAGCCAGGGCATTAGCGGGTAGGCTGGGTGTAGGCATCTCCACATCCCCAAGAGTTATTTTGTGGTCCGGGAAGTAAATACCTTCCTGCAGCCGTCTAAACAGACCTGAGTTCCTGAACACGCGAGCGTCATGAACCTTGCCCGGCCATCCGACGTTGATGTTGGTAAAACGTCCCCTATGGTCCACCAGTGCTTGCAGCACCATTGAAAAGTAGCCCTTTCAGTTAATGTACTGGCTGGCCTGGTGGTCCGGTCCCAGGATAGGGATGTGAGTTCCATCTATAGCCCCACCGCAGTTTGGGAATCCCATCGCGGCGAAGCCATCTATGATGACCTGCGCGTTTCCCAGGGTCACTACCTTTGAGAGCAGTACCTCAACGATTGTGTTGGCTACTTGCATCACAACAACCCCCACGGTAGATTTGCCCACGCCAAAGTGGTTTGCGACTGACCGGTAGCTGTCTGGCGTTGCAAGCTTCCAGAGGGCTATGGCTACTCGCTTCTGGACAGTCAGGGCTGCTCGCATCCGGGTGTCATTGCACTTCAGGGCAGGGGACAGCAACTCACAAAGTTCCATGAAAGTCCCCTTCCGCATGCAAAAGTTTCGCAGCCACTGGGATTCATCCCAGACCTGCAGCACTATGCGGTCCCACCAGTCCGTGCTTGTTTCCCGGGCCCAGAATCGCCGTTCCACAACATCCACATGACCCATTGCCACCGTGATGTCCTGGGCGCTGGGTCCCGTGCTTTCTGACAGGTCTGTGCTACTCTCAGACTTCAGGTCCTCACCGCGGTGCCGTAGCCTCCTTGCCTGATTTCTCTGCATCTGCCTCTGGGAAAGGTGGATGATAAGCTGCGAGGTGTTGACAACGGCCACAACTGCAGCGATGGTCGCAGCGGGCTCCATGCTCGCAGTGCTGTGGTGTCCGCGCTGTCACTGACCAGAAAAGTGCGCGAACTGATTTCCCGCCGGCGCTTTCAGGGAGGGAGGGCGGTAGTGACGGACGGATGACGACAGTTACCCAAAAACACCCTCGACACATTTTTTTACCCAGAAGGCATTGGCGGCTCGACCCAGAATTCCAATGGGCAGCGGGGACTGCGGGAACTGTGGGATAGCTGCCCACAGTGCACCGCTTCCAATGTCGACGCTT
>NW_020689983.1:0-4766 GCF_002925995.2 Terrapene triunguis
GCAGCAGGATCTGAAGGGAGCAGCCCGCGGTCTGCGTCTGCCTCCCTCCTTGGTGCTGCCCTGACTGAGCTAAGGGCCCCGCCCTTTATACTTCCTGTTCCACCCCTCCTCTTCCGGGGGGTGGAGCTAGCTTGGGCTGGCCCCGCCCACTCCAGCTGAGAGAAAGGCCCTTTTACCTCCGGTTCGGAGGGCAGCCACCCTGGCTCCCTACATACCCCACCCCTCAAATCCAGCTCCCGAACCTCGGAGCTGGCGTCCTCAGCCTCCCCCAGACGGGAGAAAAAGTCCGCATTGGCGTTATCCCATCCCGCCCGATGGCGGATCGTGAAGGCGTAGGTTTGTAGCGTAAGATACCATCGCTGAAGGCGGGCATTCGCGTCCTTCATCTTGTTGAGCCACTTCAGGGGTGCATGATCTGTGACCAGTATAAAGGGGGCCCCGAGGAGGTAGTAGCGGAGAGCATCAACCGCCCACTTAACAGCTAGGGCCTCCTTCTCCAGGACGGAGTAGTTTCGCTCCCGGGGGAACAGTTTCCGACTGATGTAAACAATAGGGTGCTCCTCCCCGTCCACCTCCTGTGAGAGGACCGCGCCAAGCCCCACGCCGGAGGCATCGGTCTGGACAATGAAGTCACGATCAAAGTCCGGGCTGAAGAGTACAGGCTCGCTACACAGGCGGTCTTTGACAGTTTGAAAGGCCCGCTCGCAGTCATCAGACCAGCACACTCTGCGGGGGCTATCTTTGGTCAGGAGTTCTGTTAAAGGGGCCGTAATAGTTGCAAAGTGGGGTACGAACCGCCGGTAATAGCCAGCTAGGCCCAAGAATTGACGCACCTGCCTCTTCGTGGTTGGTGCCTGGCATTCCTGGAGTGCTTGAACCTTCCCGATGAGGGGGCGTACCTGTCCGTGCCCCAGGGTGTACCCCAGATAAGTGGTTTCTTCCCGCCCGATTCGGCATTTCTTGGGATTGGCTGTGAGGCCGGCGGCGCGGAGGTCCCGGAGGACAGCCGCCACTCGGTTGAGGTGTTCCTCCCAGTTACTGCCATAGATAACCACATCATCCAGGTAGGCGGCGGCGTACTTGGTGTGAGGTTGCAAAATCCGATCCATCAAGCGCTGGAAGGTTGCGGGGGCCCCATGGAGGCCGAAAGGCATCCGAGTAAACTGGTACAGGCCGGAAGGGGTGGCAAACGCGGTCTTCTCCTTAGATCGGGGTTCCAAGGGGATCTGCCAGTACCCCTTGGTGAGATCTAATGTGGTGATATAGCAGGCTTCTCCAAGCCGGTCGAGGAGCTCATCGACGCGGGGCATTGGATATGCATCAAACTTTGAAATGTCGTTGACTCTCCGAAAGTCAATACAAAACCGCCGGCTCCCATCTGGCTTTGGAACGAGGACGACGGGGCTCCGCCATTCGCTCTGGGAACGCTCAATAACACCCAGTTCCAACATGGCCTGGACTTCCTCCTCCACGGCCTCTCGCATTCGCCTAGGCAATGGCCGGGTCGTCTCTCGGATCACCACCCCGGGGTCGGTCTGGATTGCATGGTAGGCGAGCGTAGTCCGTCCGGGCTTTGGGGTGAAGGTCCTGGGGAATGCCTTCACTAGGCAGAGGGCTTGTTCCCGCTGCTCGGCAGTGAGCGTCTCGGCTAGCTGTGGTTCCCCACTATCAGACTCTTCGGGGAGTTGTGGCCCGAGGTCTGGTTCAGGCGGGTATGGGGCAATTAGTAGTCCTTCCCGTTCCCGCCAGGGTTTTAAAAGATTTACGTGATAAATCTGCTTTCCCTTCCGGTGATCAGGCTGCCGGATTTCGTAATTGACAGGCCCCACTTGGCGAAGGACCTCATACGGGCCCTGCCAACGGGCAAACAGTTTTGATTCCTCCGAGGGGAGCAGGAGGAGAACTCGGTCCCCGGGGGCAAATGATCGGACCTGGGTGCCCCGATTATACTGCTGCTCCTGGCCCCTTTGGGCCGTGTTTAAGTTCTCCCTCGCAAGTTCACCTGCCCGGGCCAGCCGCTCCTGTAGCTGCAAGACGTATTGTAAGAGGCCCTGCGTTGAGGATGGTGTATGTTCCCAAGTTTCCCTCAGGAGATCCATCACTCCGCGGGGCCTTCGCCCATAGAGGAGCTCAAATGGAGAGAACTTCGTGGAAGCCTGTGGAACTTCCCGAACCGCCAGTAGTAAAGGGGGAAGTAGTTGATCCCACTGACGGAGGTCCTGGGTGGGGAAGCGTCGTAACATTCCCTTCAGGGTCCGATTAAAACGTTCGACTAACCCATCCGTTTGGGGATGGTAAACTGAGGCTTGCAGTTTCTTAATCCCTAGCAGGGCACATACTTGACGGAACAACTTAGAGGTGAAGTTGGTCCCTTGGTCAGTAAGTATCTCCCGAGGGAGACCTACCCTGGCGAAGATTTTCACGAGCTCTGCTGCAATAGTGCGGGCCGTGATACTCCTTAAGGGGACAGCCTCAGGGAAGCGGGTGGCGTAGTCCATCAAGACAAGGATATATTGGTAGCCCGCCTGACTTTTCGGGAAGGGTCCGACCAGGTCCATCGCTACTCGTTCAAACGGAACGCCCACTGTTGGTAGCGGAACCAGGGGGGCCTTCCGGACCCCGGCCGGGGCGGCGTGTTGGCAGTCCGGGCATGACCAGCAGTAATCCTTCACCTCTCGATGGACGCCGGGCCAGAAGAACTTGGCGAGGACTCTAGCCGCGGTTTTCTCCGGTCCTAAATGGCCTGCGGCCGGGATGTCATGGGCTAGCCTTAGGACCGCCCGTCGATGAATGCGGGGAACCACGAGTTGGGTCCGGACCTCTCGGGTTTGAGGGTCCTGCTCCACGCGGTAGAGACGATCCTGCTTGAGTTCAAATCTAGGCCATTGGGTAGCCCGCTGGGCCTCCACAACCTTCCCCTCTACCCGTGCCAGCTGTTCATAGGCAAACCGGAGCGTAGGGTCCTCCCTTTGGTCTCGGCTAAAGTCCCTAACGTCCACCGGGGGGCCCCCCGTCTCCGGGCCGCCCTGTCCGGGTGAAAGGGATGGGTCAACGCCAGGGTCCGGACACAGCCCGGGGCCTGGGTCCGTCGCAGAGGAAGCTCCCTCCAACGCCTCTTCCGGAGATAGGGACCGGAGCACCTCGACGAAGTCTGGCCAGTCCCGGCCCAGGATGATTGGGTAGGCCAGGGATGGGGCCACCGCCACGTTCATTAACTGGGTTGCCCCGTTCACCGTGAGAGGGACCTGAACGGTGGGGTACGGTTTAACATCTCCATGTATACACTGTATCCGTACCTCCCCGACGATCTGCTCGGTATCCGGGAGGAGGGACTGGCGGACGAGAGTCTGCCCACAGCCCGAATCAATTAGACCCACAACGGGTGTCCCGGCAATGCTCATGGGGGCCGTCAATTTGGCCGCGGACGGCGGGCGGGCCCGGCGCTCCCCGGTGTACACCCGGCCAAAATCGCATTCCATCGCTGTACAGTCTCGTTGCAGGTGACCGTACTCGCCACACCGAAAGCAGGGTCCTACCTCTGTGCGCCCCGACCGTACAGGGTCACCCGGGTGGCCCCGGGGTTGGCCGGGGCCCGATGGACGGGTCCAGCGTCCGGACGGCGCGGGTTGTGGAGCCTCGGGCCGTCGGGAGAAAGTAGTGCCGCCTCTGTTGGGTCGTCGGGCTCGAGTTGGCACGTCGACTTTGGGGGTGGACCCCCTTTCCGGCTTCTGAGCGCCGGATCCAGAACTTGGGGGTCGGGCTGTCGGTCCTATTGGGGCCTCGGCCTCTAGAAAGTTCTCCATAAGTGTGACAGCTGCACTTAGAGTTTGAGGTCGGTGCCGCAACACCCACACCCTCCCTGGAGTCGGGAGGATATGCACGAACTGCTCGAGGATGATCTGTTCTGTCACCTCAGCCACAGTTCGATGCTCGGGTTGTAGCCATCGGCACGCTGCATCCTTTAATTCCTGGGCCACGGCCCGGGGCCGGGCACCCGGGGGGTAAGGCTTTCCCCGAAACCGTCGCCGAAAGGTCTCCGGGGTGATGTCAAAGGCATCCAGGATAGCTGCTCTTACGCTGGCGTAAACACGGGCCTCATCGTCTGGTAGCCCCCGGTAAGCCTTCTGGGCCGGCCCCGTTAAATAGGGGGCCAGCAGGGTTGCCCATTGGTCCGGGGCCCAACCAGCTACTGCAGCAACCCGCTCGAAGGTCACCAGATAAGCCTCTGGGTCATCCTCCGGCCCCATCTTGGCCAGACGGATTGGTGGAGCGGGGGGGTTGGGGGTGTTCGCCCCGCCCGGCTGGGGCCCACCGGGGCTCGGCCACAGGGTGGCAAGTTGCTGGAAACATTGGGTCTGTTGTTCGCGGTGCTGGGCCCCCAAGGTTTGAAGCAACTGCTGCTGGTGGGTACCCAGCTGCTGTATGAGTTGTTGCTGCTGCTGCTGCTGAGTCTCAGCCAGCGCCTTGATAAGCCTCTCCATCTCCATATTCCGTTTGGGGCTGTCTCTGCCTCCTTGCTCTAATCCCTTCCGGCAGGGATAGGGGGCGCTACCCGCATTCTCCACCACTTGTGATCGGTGTCGGTCCGCCTACCCGCTAGGGGGCGGTGGGGAGCTACGTCGTCACGGGCTGGCCAGGGTTACGCCTCCGCCAGCGGGGAATTAGCAGCGGAAAGGCTGCCAGCCAGAGTCTGTAGCGCGCCCCTCAGGCAGGGGAGCACCGGCAAAGGTCAGTAGCGCGCCCCTCAGGCAGGGGAGCGCCGGCAA
>NW_020689983.1:4776-7949 GCF_002925995.2 Terrapene triunguis
CCCCTCAGGCAGGGGAGCGCCGGCAAAGGTCAGTAGCGCGCCCCTCAAGCAGGGGAGCACCGGCAAAGGTCAGTTGCGCGCCCCTCAAGCAGGGGAGCGCCGGCAAAGGTCCCGGCGTGGCTCGGCCGGGTAGGGGAACGCAGGCCCACCCTACACCACTGCGTTCCAGCCCAGGGCCCTGACGGTGGCAGGACGAGGGTCCTGCCACTGGATCAGCGGGGTCCCTCCGTGATACAGGCTCACCACTGTGCAGCTTTGTCCCTGGGCTACTTTCTACCCGATCGCTCGTCCGGATCCCTCTGATCCCGTCAGTGCGTCGGGGTAGTCCGCTCTTGGCAGCTCCAGCTCCTCCTCAGGCTCAGGCTCCTCCAGCTCCCCCCAGTCCTTGGCTGCTGGCAGCTCCAGCTCCCACTCCGGCTCCTCCAGTTCCCCTGGGTACTCGGCAGCGGGCAGTCCTGGCAGCCCCAGTCCGTCCTCCCGGTGCGGTTTCCACTGGTCCAGGGCCTCCCCTGGCGCAGCAGCAGGATCTGAAGGGAGCAGCCCGCGGTCTGCGTCTGCCTCCCTCCTTGGTGCTGCCCTGACTGAGCTAAGGGCCCCGCCCTTTATACTTCCTGTTCCACCCCTCCTCTTCCGGGGGGTGGAGCTAGCTTGGGCTGGCCCCGCCCACTCCAGCTGAGAGAAAGGCCCTTTTACCTCCGGTTCGGAGGGCAGCCACCCTGGCTCCCTACATACCCCACCCCTCAAATCCAGCTCCCGAACCTCGGAGCTGGCGTCCTCAGCCTCCCCCAGACGGGAGAAAAAGTCCGCATTGGCGTTATCCCATCCCGCCCGATGGCGGATCGTGAAGGCGTAGGTTTGTAGCGTAAGATACCATCGCTGAAGGCGGGCATTCGCGTCCTTCATCTTGTTGAGCCACTTCAGGGGTGCATGATCTGTGACCAGTATAAAGGGGGCCCCGAGGAGGTAGTAGCGGAGAGCATCAACCGCCCACTTAACAGCTAGGGCCTCCTTCTCCAGGACGGAGTAGTTTCGCTCCCGGGGGAACAGTTTCCGACTGATGTAAACAATAGGGTGCTCCTCCCCGTCCACCTCCTGTGAGAGGACCGCGCCAAGCCCCACGCCGGAGGCATCGGTCTGGACAATGAAGTCACGATCAAAGTCCGGGCTGAAGAGTACAGGCTCGCTACACAGGCGGTCTTTGACAGTTTGAAAGGCCCGCTCGCAGTCATCAGACCAGCACACTCTGCGGGGGCTATCTTTGGTCAGGAGTTCTGTTAAAGGGGCCGTAATAGTTGCAAAGTGGGGTACGAACCGCCGGTAATAGCCAGCTAGGCCCAAGAATTGACGCACCTGCCTCTTCGTGGTTGGTGCCTGGCATTCCTGGAGTGCTTGAACCTTCCCGATGAGGGGGCGTACCTGTCCGTGCCCCAGGGTGTACCCCAGATAAGTGGTTTCTTCCCGCCCGATTCGGCATTTCTTGGGATTGGCTGTGAGGCCGGCGGCGCGGAGGTCCCGGAGGACAGCCGCCACTCGGTTGAGGTGTTCCTCCCAGTTACTGCCATAGATAACCACATCATCCAGGTAGGCGGCGGCGTACTTGGTGTGAGGTTGCAAAATCCGATCCATCAAGCGCTGGAAGGTTGCGGGGGCCCCATGGAGGCCGAAAGGCATCCGAGTAAACTGGTACAGGCCGGAAGGGGTGGCAAACGCGGTCTTCTCCTTAGATCGGGGTTCCAAGGGGATCTGCCAGTACCCCTTGGTGAGATCTAATGTGGTGATATAGCAGGCTTCTCCAAGCCGGTCGAGGAGCTCATCGACGCGGGGCATTGGATATGCATCAAACTTTGAAATGTCGTTGACTCTCCGAAAGTCAATACAAAACCGCCGGCTCCCATCTGGCTTTGGAACGAGGACGACGGGGCTCCGCCATTCGCTCTGGGAACGCTCAATAACACCCAGTTCCAACATGGCCTGGACTTCCTCCTCCACGGCCTCTCGCATTCGCCTAGGCAATGGCCGGGTCGTCTCTCGGATCACCACCCCGGGGTCGGTCTGGATTGCATGGTAGGCGAGCGTAGTCCGTCCGGGCTTTGGGGTGAAGGTCCTGGGGAATGCCTTCACTAGGCAGAGGGCTTGTTCCCGCTGCTCGGCAGTGAGCGTCTCGGCTAGCTGTGGTTCCCCACTATCAGACTCTTCGGGGAGTTGTGGCCCGAGGTCTGGTTCAGGCGGGTATGGGGCAATTAGTAGTCCTTCCCGTTCCCGCCAGGGTTTTAAAAGATTTACGTGATAAATCTGCTTTCCCTTCCGGTGATCAGGCTGCCGGATTTCGTAATTGACAGGCCCCACTTGGCGAAGGACCTCATACGGGCCCTGCCAACGGGCAAACAGTTTTGATTCCTCCGAGGGGAGCAGGAGGAGAACTCGGTCCCCGGGGGCAAATGATCGGACCTGGGTGCCCCGATTATACTGCTGCTCCTGGCCCCTTTGGGCCGTGTTTAAGTTCTCCCTCGCAAGTTCACCTGCCCGGGCCAGCCGCTCCTGTAGCTGCAAGACGTATTGTAAGAGGCCCTGCGTTGAGGATGGTGTATGTTCCCAAGTTTCCCTCAGGAGATCCATCACTCCGCGGGGCCTTCGCCCATAGAGGAGCTCAAATGGAGAGAACTTCGTGGAAGCCTGTGGAACTTCCCGAACCGCCAGTAGTAAAGGGGGAAGTAGTTGATCCCACTGACGGAGGTCCTGGGTGGGGAAGCGTCGTAACATTCCCTTCAGGGTCCGATTAAAACGTTCGACTAACCCATCCGTTTGGGGATGGTAAACTGAGGCTTGCAGTTTCTTAATCCCTAGCAGGGCACATACTTGACGGAACAACTTAGAGGTGAAGTTGGTCCCTTGGTCAGTAAGTATCTCCCGAGGGAGACCTACCCTGGCGAAGATTTTCACGAGCTCTGCTGCAATAGTGCGGGCCGTGATACTCCTTAAGGGGACAGCCTCAGGGAAGCGGGTGGCGTAGTCCATCAAGACAAGGATATATTGGTAGCCCGCCTGACTTTTCGGGAAGGGTCCGACCAGGTCCATCGCTACTCGTTCAAACGGAACGCCCACTGTTGGTAGCGGAACCAGGGGGGCCTTCCGGACCCCGGCCGGGGCGGCGTGTTGGCAGTCCGGGCATGACC
>NW_020689984.1:0-6517 GCF_002925995.2 Terrapene triunguis
CCCCACCAGAGCAGGGCCCCCAGCAACGGGCCTGGGACCCTCCGTCCTCTTCCCCTGGTGCCTCGACCCTCTGCTGCCGGCTGGAGCAGGACGGGTGTGGGGGGGGTCTCTGGTTTGCTGGGGGTAAATTTAGTCCCAGGGGAAGGATTGGGGCTGGCCCCACAGGCAGACGTTCTGAGCTTCCCCCTCCCCCACCTTGGTGAGCAGGACCAGCTCCAGGGTTTTTGCCGCCCCAAGCCGCGGGGGGGAAAAAAAAAAAGCCGCCATCGCAATGGCGATTGGCGGCACTCCGGCGGCAGCTCCACCGCGCTGCTTTCTTCTTCGGCAGTAATTTGGTGGCAGGAGCTTCCCTCCGAGAGGGACCTGCCTCCGAATTGGCGCCGAAGAGCCCGACGTGCCGCCCCTTCCCCTTGGCCACCCCAAGCACCTGCTTGCTGGGCTGGTGCCTGGAGCCGGCCCTGTTGGTGGGCCTGAGCCCTGCCCCCCAGGGACCCCACCAATGAGGGGGGCTCAGTGTCCATGGGTCAGGCACAGCTCGGCCTCCCAGCTGCTCCCACCATCGATCTCCCTAAGGGGCTTCTCTGGCCCCCAGTCTCTGAGCCCCTCCCCCTCTCTGCTGCATTCACCCTCCGCCCCGTGGGGCAGGGCCGGGCCAGTGTCCCCATGGCCCAGCTGGGGAGGGAGGCCCAGAGAAGTCAGTGACTGGCCCAGGGTCACACACAGAATGACCCCAGGGCTCCTGGGTCCCAGGCCAGTCCCCAAACTAACCCTAACCATAACCCTCTCTGGCCCCTCCAGCGCCCAGACCCCCTGCCGGACGCAGTGTGAACACCCAGCGCATTAGCGGGGGGAGAGTTGGTGCCATGGGGGGGCCGAGGGGGGTTGGGCAGGGGACAGGGACCAATCTTCTGCACACGGCCCAGAACAGACGTGTGGGGGGGAGGGGGAGAGTTTGGTCACTAACAGCAGATCGGAGCCAGCAGCTTCTGGGACAGATCCTGTGTCCCATCCCCTACCCCTGGGCCAACCAGTCCCTGCCCTGGGGCCAGATTGGAGCTGGTGCCCCCTAGAGGGAAAGGCCCCGTGCCCCAGTGTCACATGGAGAATTCCCTTGTTACCTGCCTGTGCCCTGGCCTGCACTTAATGCTTATCCTGGCAAACATCTGTGCTGAGATCCGTGGGTCAGGGTGTGACCCTCACAGGGCAGAGCTCTGAGGATCAGGGGGTGACCCCCCGCCCCAGTGCAGAGCTGGGCTGGCCAAGCCCCCTGGGTGCACACAGCCGTGCTGCAGAACAGGGTGTCTGTGGACAGGACGAGTGCTGTGCGGGGAGGTGCTGTCCCCACACCAGGGACAAACCCCCACTGGTGGCACTGCGTCCACACTGGGGACAGACAGACCCCTCGCCGCAGCGATGTGCCTGCACCGGGGACAACATCCTACACCCCGGCGGCACTGCCCCCACACTGGGTTGCTGGTTGGAGCCGCCCCACAGTCTGGGCCCGGCTGTGCAGCCCGGGAATTTCTCCATCTCCTGTCGGGGAGGCTCGGCGCTGCTGCTCTGCCTGGTAACAGCCTGGTCGGCGCAGGGATTTCTGCCATTGGGCGCAGGCCCCTGGGCCGGGCTCCCCTGGCCAATGCCAGGCGCTGCCCCCCAGCCCTGCCCCCCCCCCAGGGTGTGACATGTGCCCCCCCCCGGTCCCCTAGTGCTGCCGGCCCCGCGCCCAGCCCAGTGCCCGGGGAGAGGAGATGGGCGCAGGACGGGGCGTCCCCATGGCCCAGCTGGCCCTGCTCACCCTGCTGGCCCTGCCGGGCACCGGGGCAGTGACAGGTACGGGCGGGGCGGGGGCTGGGACACCTGGGCTTGGGGGGGCGGCTTCATCCCCAGAGCACCCGGCTCCCCCTCAGGGAGGGGACAATGGGGGGCTGATGGGGCAGGGAGGGGCACAGGGGTGAGCCGGATGGGGGGGGGCTGCAGGGAGGAGGATGTCATGCCATGGCAGGCAGGGGATGGGGTGGGCAGTGAGGGGTCAGGGGGCTGATCTGGACGGGGTGGGGGCTGCAGGGGGAGGGTCTCACCCCCGTGGCAGGAAGGGTGGGGAGGGGAGGCTGGCACAGGGGCAGCAGAAGAATCGTGGGGAAGTCGCTGTGGTTTGGGTACGACACAGCCCTGCCCTAGGGGTGCAGCCCCCCTCCCCCACAGGGACTCGGGGACTGATCCCCCCAGGGGGGTGCTAGGCACAGGGGGGAGGGGAGAACGTTCCCCAAAGAGCCACGTCAGGGCCAGACCCTGCTGAGCAGTGAGTGCGTCTGTGCAGAGCAGGGAGCCCCTGGCCCCACTCCCTGGCCTGGCCCCATTGTCCCCCGTCCCCCCAGGGCTCAGACCCACGGGGGGGGGGGGCTCTGTGGGGCCAACTCTCTCCTCGGCTAGTGGTGGCGGGTTCCCTCCTTCGCAGTTGCTCGGTGAGATCCTGCCGGGCGAGCTGGGGTCAGCGAACGACTCCCTAGGATGTAGGTGCCCAACTCCCTTGGGCCCTGGGGAATCCCAGCCTCGGCCCCCAGCCAGACCCCTCCCCCCCGGAGTGTGTCTGACCCCCCAGCGCAGCTTTAATGTCTCTGGCTGGGGAGTTCCCGGGTCTCCCAGTGACCGGCCCTGGGGTGTGAGTGTCGGGGGCCAGGGACTGAAATCGCCCCGAGAACCAGGTCATGGCGATGCTGGGACACGGAACCAGCCCCCCACACAGATTGGAAAATGGAATGTCTCCCCCCTCCCCATTTTTGATTGTGGTCATGTCCCCCTTCCGAAGCTAAGTGGGTAGAGGCCTGGCCACCGCTACTTGGATGGGAAACCTGTAGTGAACAAATGAGCAGCATGGGGGGCACAGTGGAGGGCGCTGTCCCCTCCCAGGCAGTGCTGACCCCAATGCCCCAGCATGATGCCGGGGTCCCTGTGCTCCCTTTGGCTGCTTTCTCCTCACACCGGGGAGTCCTAATGCCAATGTCCTGGCTGGGGGGGGCTGTGACCTTAGGGGGAGCGCTCAGAGATCCTGTTCCCTGGGCGGGGCCGGTGCTGATGCCTGTCTTCCCGCAGCGGAGAACATGCTCTCCCAAGCGGAGTTCTACCAGCGCACGGACCCGGCCCAGCAGGAGTCCGGGGAGTTCATGTTCGAGTTCGACCAGGACGAGATCTTCTATGTGGACCTGGAGAGGAAGGAGACCGTCTGGCGCCTGCCCGACTTCGGCAAGTTCGCCGGCTTCGAGGCGCAGGGCGCCCTGGGCAACATCGCCGTGGACAAGCACAACCTGGAGAACCTGATCAAGAGGTCCAACCACACGTGGGCTGAGAATGGTACGGCACGGGGGAGCACCTTCCCTGCCAGGGACCTGACCCTCCCCCTACCTTCCCTGCCAGGCACCCCTCCCGGGGCCCTCTCCCCACCTTGCTCACCAGTGGGCTCTCCCCTCCTCACACGGCTCCAGTACCAGCCTCCACTCAGCTCCCCTCCCAGCCCCTGGAGGGCTCCGGGGAGCCAGTCAGCCGGGCCAGGGCTCTGCAGGGCAGGGGGCCTGGGCAGTTCACACCCTCCAGGCTGGGGGCCCAGGGCAGCTCCTTTGCCGAGGGCTGTTCGTGGCCCTGCCCAGCGCCAGGCCCTGCCCCTGAGGGATTCTCTCCCCTGCCCCTTGTGCCCCGTGAGCCGTCAGGGCAGGGAGCTGGGATGGCCTCAGTGACGCCCCCACAGTCCTGGGGAGAGACCCTGAGTTGGAGCGTGAGCACCAGGGACTGGCTGGCTCAGGGGGGCGGGGAATGGGACACGGGGCCTTTCCCCTCTAGGGCGCGCTGGCTCCCATCCGGCCCCAGGGCAGGGACTGGCTGGCTCAGGGGCAGACAATGGGACCCACTAAACCCTGTCTCCCCAGTGCCCCCTGAGGTGACCGTGTTCCCCGAAGACCCCGTGGAGCTGGGCGAGCCCAACGTCCTGATCTGCTTCGCGGACAAGTTCTTCCCGCCCGCGCTCAGCGTGACGTGGCTGAAGAACGGGCAGGAGGTGACCGAGGGCGTCTATGAGACCGACTTCTACCCCCGGCAGGACAACTCCTTCCGCAAGTTCTCCTACCTGCCCTTCCTCCCCAGCCAGGGCGACTTCTATGACTGCCGGGTGGTGCACGGGGGGCTGCCCGAGCCCTTCACGAAGCACTGGGGTGAGGCCGGGGCGCCCGGGGACCCCGCTGGGCACAGGGCTGGGAGCCAGGACTCCTGGGTTCTATCCCAGCTCTGGGAGGGGAGTGGGGGCTAGTGTGTTAGAGCAGGGGGAGCTGGGAGCCAGGACTCCTGGGTTCTATCCTGGCTCTGGGACGAGAGTGGGGACTAGTGGGTCAGAGCCTGAGGAGGTTGTGAAGGCTAGGACTATAACAGGGTTTAAAAGAGAACTGGATAAATTCATGGAGGTTAACTCCGTTAATGGCTATTAGCCAGGATGGGTAAGGAATGGTGTCCCTAGCCTCTGTCTGTCAGAGGGTGGAGATGGATGGCAGGAGAGAGATCACTTGATCATTGCCTGTTAGGTTCACTCCCCCTGGGGCACCTGGCATTGGCCACTGTCAGAGACAGGATACTGGGCTAGATGAACCTTTGGTCTGACCCAGTCTGGCCATTCTTATGTTCTTAGAGCGGGGGCAAAACTGGGAGCTCAGACGCCTGGGTTCTATCCCAGCTCTGGGAGGGGAGTGGGGGCTGGTGGGTTAGAACATGGAGGGCTGGGAGCCAGGACGCCTGGGTTCTATCCCGGCACTGGGAGGGGAGTGGGAGCTGGTGGGTTAGAGCAGAGGCAGGGCTGGGAGCCAGGACTCCTGGGTTCTCTCCCCGGCTCTGGGAGGGGAGTGGGGTTCTAGTGGGTCAGAGCAGGGGGGCTGGGAGGCAGGACTCCTGGGTTCTATCCCGGCTCTGGGAGGGAAGGTGGGAACAGCCCCCCCTCACTCCATGCCCTGTCCCTCTCCCCCTCTCTCCAGAAGCCCAGGTGCCCACCCCCATCCCCGAGACCACAGAGACCCTGGTGTGCGCCCTGGGCCTGGCCGTGGGCATCATCGGCATCATCGCGGGCACCATCCTCATCATCAAGGGCATGAAGATGAACGCCGCCCGCAACCCACGGGGCCCCTTGTGAGTAGCCGCTGCCCGGGGAGGCACCTGCTGCACCCGCAGCCCCTGGGCCCACCCAGCACCCCCTGGGGAGACCCCCTCACCCGCTGTGTCCCCCCAGCCAGCCACAGCCCCTCCCCCACCCAGCACCCCCCGGGGAGACCCCCCCCACCTGCTGTGCCCCCCCAATCACACACACAGCCAATCACACACACAGCCCCTCCCCCACCCAGCACCCACTGGGGAGACCCCCACACCTGCTGTGCCCCTCCCAGCCACAGCCCCTGGGCCCACCCAACACCCCCTGGGGATCTCCCCACCCGCTGTGCCCCCCAGCCAGCCACAGCCCCTGCCCCCCCCCAGCACCCACTGGGGAGACCCACTCTGCCCCCCGGGTGCTGGGGAACGGCCCTGATCCCTGCCAGCTTCGCATCGGGGCCCAGGGCTCCTGGTAACTGACCCTCTTTGCCTTTCAGATAAACGCAGGGAGGAGCCGGGCCCCCGAATCCCCCAGGTGCCTTCGTGGGACCCGCTCACGCCCCCCCCCGCTGTCCCCAGCGTCCCTGCTCCGTGCCCATTGGTGCCAGCTGCTGTACCCAGGCGGGAGCCCCCCGGCCCCGTAACTGCACCGAGCCAACTCGCTAGAGACTCACCAGGGAGCCAGCCCCCTTGGGCTGCCCCTGCACCCCCCTGCTGGGCTTGGGGGGGCACCTATCCAGGGAGAGGGCTGCTGCCCCATGGGGCTGGGAATGGGGGTGGCCCCTCGTCAGGGGGTAGCAGGGCCCACGGGGCTGATCCAAACCCCATTCCCGTCATGGGGAAGGTTTCTCTTGACTCCAGTGGGCGCTGGATTGGGCCCCGAGCCCGGCCCCTATTGGCCAGAGGCTGCTGTCAGTCACCCCAGGTAAAGCCCCTCCAGCCATTACCCAGAAGGCTTTGGGCCAGATTCGGCCATTCCCGGTCAATGGGGCCCTGTGGGGCGGGATCAGGCCCATGGCTGGGGGTGGGGCAGCCCCAGCGCCCGGCTAAAGGCCCCATCGTGCCCGTGTGCGGCTGCCCCGGGGTCCAGCCCTGCTGAGCCCAGCGCGGGGTCTGTGTGGGACGGGCCCAGTCCCTGTACAGCCCCCACCCTGGGCCCCGTGTGTTACAGCCCGGCCCCCCCCCGCCCTGTGTCCTGTGTGTGTCACAGCCTGGCCGCCCCCCCAGCCCTGCGCCTCGTGTGTGTCACAGCCCTGCGCCCCCCCCGCCCTGTGCCCTGTGTGTGTCACAGCCCTGCGCCCCCCCGCCCTGCGCCCCGGGTGTGTCACAGCCCTGCCCCCCCGCCCTGTGCCCCGTGTGTGTCACAGCCCTGCGCCCCCCCCCGCCCTGCGCCCCGTGTGTG
>NW_020689984.1:6617-16976 GCF_002925995.2 Terrapene triunguis
GTGTGTCACAGCC
Source organism: Terrapene triunguis (assembly GCF_002925995.2). Taxonomy (NCBI): domain Eukaryota; kingdom Metazoa; phylum Chordata; order Testudines; family Emydidae; genus Terrapene; species Terrapene triunguis. The sequence continues at coordinate 6,631 of NW_020689984.1, forward strand.
CTGCGCCCCCATCTCGATCTGCAGCTTTGCTAACAGTAATAAAGTGGGTTTGGGACGTTTCTGAGGTTTCGATCATGGTTTTAAATCTGGTCAGACTGGGCCGTGCCCGCAGCAGCCTGTGTTATCCCAGCCCAGCCGCAGTCTGTCCAGGGGCACCGGGTTATACCTGGAGTTACGGGAGTTTGGTATGAGGGGTAAGGAAGGAGCCAGGACTCCTGGGTTCTCTCCCAGCTCTGTAGTTTATCCAAGGGAAGGTTCCTGGGGAGATGTCTGGGAGCAGGAGGGTCTTTGATCTCACAGACAAAGCTGAACGAGAGCCAGTGGCTGGCAGCTGAAGTGAGACAACTTCAGACGAGAAATAAGGGACACACGTTTAACCGTGAGGGGCACTAACCATTGGAACAACCGACTCAGGGACACGGTGGATTCGCCAGCACTTGGAGTCTGTACATCAGGCTGGGACGTCTCTTTCTAACAGACCCGCTCTAGCTCGACTACCAGATATGGGCTGGATGCTGGGATCCCCGGGTGCCACTTCCTGCCCTGGGCCATGCTGGAGCTCAGGCCAGGTGCTCAGAATGGTCCCTTCTGGCCTTGGCAGCTCTCGCTCCAGGACTGGGGTGTGGGGTGAGGGCCCCAGGGACGTGGTACCGACCTTCAGGAGAGGCCAGCAGAGAGCTCCTGGCGATTATTGCCCTGCGAAACTCCCTCCTGGGCCCCGGCTCGGGTACGGGAACTAACAGCACCAGGGAGAGAGCCCTGGAAATGCCAAGGCAGGGAGGCAGAACCATGAGCGGCCGGGCAGAACTGGAGGTGGGGGCAGGTGGCAGGAGGGAGAGACCAATGGGTAGAACTGCAGACTGAACAGTGGCGGGGAGGATCCAGGCCTGGTGCTAGCAATGGGAAGGGATTTAGAGACAGAGGTCGGCAGGGTCTGGGGCTCAGGGCACTGCCTGGGGGGTGGGTCTCAGGGGCACACACAGGACAGGGTGTAGCAGGGTCTGGGCTCAGGCAGGGACCAGGATGGGAGGTTCTGGGGTTACCCAGAGTGGGGTCTGGGGTTTGGGGCTAGGGGTTGGCACACAGGATAGGGTCTGGAGGGATTGGGGTTCATGGGTCAGGTGTTAGCTGGGGCGGGGGCTGAGGGAGGGGCTGGGATTCAAGAGGGCCCGGCAGGTCAGGGGTTACAGGGCTGTGGGGTGCTGGCTGCCCTCTAGCAGGGCACATGGAGGCTGTCACCCCTCCGGCCGGCCAGGGTGTCTCTGCAGCTCGGGGCGCGCCCTGTCCCCTGGGCTGGGGATGGAGCAGACACGGCTCATGCAGAGCCCGGACCCAGCTCTCGCTGCAGCAGTTTCACCCGGTAACCCAGTGGCCCCAGGGCCTGCGATTGGTGCTGCTGGAACCATACCTGGTGCCCGGAAAGTCTCTGGCAAAGCCCCGGGTCCGGGAGCACATGCCAGGAAACTGATCCTGGGAGAGTCCCTGGCGCCGGCCCAGCATGGGAGATGGGGAGCAGTTCCCAGTGCATCACCGAATGGGGAGCGGCCCAGCCTGGAGACACTGTGAGGGCAGCTAAGCCAGATAGGGCGGCTGTGCCAGCTCAGAAAATCCTGCCTGGACCCTCCCCTCCCCTCAGAGAGAGGGGTCCCTTCAGCTCACACCCCACCCCAAGGGCTACTGGCCCTTCCCTTGGGGAAATGATCCCCCAGCTCACAGATGCCCCACCCCCAAAGCTCCCCCTGACAGCTCACAGATCCCTCACAAGCCACAGTTCCATAGACACGGAAAAATTTGCACCGGGCAAGAAGCCATCCTGGATAAAGGAGATGTGGAAACAATGATCGAACATTAAAAAATCAATATACAAAGGATGGAAAAAGGGGAAGTGTCACAGAGTGTGGGGGGACACAAGGCCCTGCACCCCCGGCTTCCTGCGATTCACCATGACTCAGCCAGCCAGTAAAGCAGAAGGTTTATTTAGATGACAGGAACACAGTCCAAGACAGGTCTTGCAGGCACAGACAACAGGACCCCCTCAGTTAGGTCCATCTTGGGGTCCCCGGGCACCCTAGCCCCCTTGGGAGGTCAGAGCCCCGTCTGCCTCCCAGCCATGGTCACTAGCCAGCTCTTGAAACTCTCCTTTCAGCGACCCCTCCCACAGCCTTTGTTCAGTTTCCCGGGCAAAAGTGTCACCTGGCCTCTAACCCCTTCCTGGGTTCTCATGTTACATGCTCAGGTATCTTCCCTCGGTCAGTCTCCCATCCCCCAATGCAGACCGTCCTAGCCAACCTCCCCTGCCTTCCCAGCCAACACTCCCCACTCAGCATTCAAAGACCACATTAAGAACAGTCCCAGTTCGTCACAGGAAGTAAATGGCAACAAATATAAGTTACAAGTAAACAAATACAGGCGATTGATAAGGGAAGCTAAAGGATTCAATGGTCAACAGGGTTAAGGACAATAAGAAGACATTTTAAAACCCTAATTCAACCCGACTCCAACCCCTGTCACACATGTGCTGGCAGCTGGCCCCATCCCAGCCCCTCTGACCCCGTGTGCCCCGGGGTGGGCGGGTAGGTCCCACAGCCCAGCCTCTGCCCCCTGGGTTAACCCCCCCATGGCTCTGGGTGCATCTCCACATGGGCGGGATGTGTGTGTCCCGTGTCCCTGGGCAGGGCTGCTGCGAACATCGGTCCCCTCCCCCCAAGTCCCGCCCTCGCAGCTTTTCTCAGAAAGCTTCCACTTCACCTTGAACTCAAGTAACTCCACCCCTGGCCAATCAGCGCGCGGCTCTGGGTAGCGTCATCAGTCTCCGGCAGATTCCAGCCGGCAGGGCTGTGCAGGGGCTGGTGGAGCTGACAGATGCTCCTGGGTGGAGCGGGGATAGGGTGACCAGATGCCCCAATTTTATAGGGACAGTCCCGATTTTTGGGTCTTTTTCTTAGATAGGCTCCTATTACCCCCCACCCCTGTCCTGATTTTTAACATTTGCTGTCTGGTCACCCTAAGCGGGGAGGAGGATGGGGGCAGTGGCTCCCCCCAACCACCAGGTTCATTCCAGCCCTGACCCCCTCACCTCCTGGCAGGGAGCTGAGTTCAGCCACCCTCTGACCCCAGGGGATTTTTGCGCAAAACCTGAAATCAGGATCTGGGAGGGGCACCAGAGCCTGAGTTGCCCCCCGGGCCTGGGTCCTGAGTCTGAACCCACCCGACCCAGCCCTTCCCCAGCACCCAGCTCATCCCAGGACAGCCAGCGGGGCCCAGTACATGGGGAACCAGGAGCCAGGACTCCTGGGTTCTATCCCCAGCTCTGCGGGTCTGGTGGGTTAGAGGGGGGAGGGGCTGGGACCCAGGACTCCTGGGTTCAGTTCCCCCCTTTAGCACTAACGTGCTGTGTGCACTGGGGCGGGGGGGTAAATCCCTCCCTGTCTGGGGCTCCGTTCCCAGCTGTGACATGGGGCTGACGATCCCACCTGTGTCTTGTCATCTTAGGCCCTGTCTATGCTGGCAAGTTTCTGTGCAGTAAAGCCGCTTTCTGCGCTGTAACTCGGAGGTGTACACATTGCCAAGCCACTTAGTGCACAGAAACTGCGCAGTTGCAGCGCTGTAAAAAAGCCACCTCGACAAGAGGCGTAGAGCTTTCTGCGCCGGGGGTACAGCACCACGGTCCCAGTGTAGACATCCTGGTCGATTACAGCGCTGCAATTGGCCACCGGGAGGTGTCCCACAATCCCTGTTCTCGCCTCTCTGGTCATTGGTTTGAACTCTACTGCCATGCCCTCAAGTGACCATCCGTCAGCCCCACCCCTTCAATTCCTTGGGAATTTTGAAAGTCCCCTTCCTGTTTGCTCGGTGATGCAATGCAGTGGTCTCAGAGCATCTTTCCAGGTGGCCCTGCCTGCTCCACTAGGGTGACCAGATGTCCCAATTTTCTAGGGACAGTCCCGATTTTGGGGTCTTTTTCTTATATAGGCTTCTATTACCCCCCACCCCGTCCCGATTTTTCACATTTGCTGTCTGGTCACCCTATGCTCCATGCACCAGGCGATCCCCTGCTTGGAGCAATGCGGAGCTGCTGGACCTCACCAGCATTTGGGGAAAGGCTGTCCAGTCCCAGCTGCGCTCCAGTTGTAGGAATTATGATACCTACGGACAGATTTCACAATGCATGACAGAAAGGGGCCATGACCGGGACACACTGCAGTGCAGGGTCAAAGTGAAGGAGCTGTGGCAGGGGTCGCCTGTCGATATAGGCGAATTAGGTGGTTGCCTAGGGTGCCAAGTTAAATGGGGCGCCAAATTCGAAGGAAAAAATCAAATAAAAAAAATGGAAAAAAAATGAAAAAGATGAAAAAAATACAAATAAAATAACAAAGATGCCATTATTTCAATTCCCGTGCGCGTATGGAGGGAATATGAATTATAACTCATTTCTCTACATTTCTGAGAATTTATTAATATGTCAAATCTTTTATTTACTGCAAAAATAAATAATATTTTAGTGAAAAAAAAATTCGATTTGCGGCGTAGGGTCAAGATGACCCACTCTGCAATTTTGATAAGCAATAACTCAGCCACAATGAAACACATCCGCCAGCAGCAAGAGCTGCAATGCTAGTGACACCTCACTCGACTATACATCAAGGTCACATAGCCGGAAATTCATGTAGAGCGGAGATCTGGCAAGTTGATACATGTCAAACGGTCATTTTAACACACGTCATAAGAACTTAAGAACGTCCGTACCGGGTCAGACCAAAGGTCCATCTGTGACGAACTGGGACTGTCTTAATGTGGTCTTTGAATGCTGACAGGGGTGTGTGGCTAGGACAGTCTGCATTGGGGGATGGGAGACTGGCCGAGGGAAGATACCTGAGCATGTAACATGAGAACCCAGGAAGGGGTTAGAGGCCAGGTGATACCTTTGCCCGGGAAACTGAACAAAGGCTGGGGGAGGGGACACTGGAGGGAGGGTTTCAGAGCTGGCTGGTGGAATGGCTGGGAGGCAGACGGGGCTCTGACCCCCCAAGGGGGCTGTGGTGCCCTGGGACCTCAAGATGGACCTAACTGAGGGGGTCCTGTTGTCTGTGCCTGCAAGACCTGTCTTGGACTGTATTCCTGTCGTCTAAATAAACCTTCTGCTTTACTGGCTGGCTGAGAGTCCTGGTCAATCGCAGGAAGCCGGGGGTGCAGGGCCTTGTGTCCTCCCACACTCCGTGACAACTGGTGGCAGAGGTGGGATCTACTGCATCCCGTGGACGGCACTTCCTGCAGTAAGTGACTGGGGAGCAGTAAAACGAAGGGGGATCGACGGGGACCAGGTGGGCTGAAGAGTCAGAGAGAGATGGTTCAGGGGGCGATTAACCCCTGGGAGCGTGTGACCAGAGAGAAGGACTTTTGCAGTAACAGGGTCCCCCGGGGGATCGCAGCGAGCGGTCCCGGGGTGGAGGAGTCTGCAGCTCGACCCTGGCAGAGAGGTGGTGACCTGAAGCAGGGCTGGCACACTAGGGGTCCCCCTGGAACGGTGGAAAGCGGAGAGCACAGGCCGGCGAGTGGCCAGCAGGAGGATGTATGCTAAACGCCTTAAGAGCGACCTGGTGGAGCTGTGCAGGCAGAGGGGGCTGCGCATTGGGAGGTCCATCAAAGAACAGCTCATTGCCCAGCTGGAGGAGAGGGATCGCTTGGATGAACCGAGCCCTGTGCCTGAGGGAAGCCGCCCAGTGGATCCAGTGTGGGCCTCGGGGCCTGACATGCCTGGGAGGGGTCAGACTGCTGCCGAGGACATCCCGAGACCCTGCCTACCTATACCTAGGGGAGGGGTTGGGGGAAGCCCAGTGAATACCGAGGGCACCCTGACCCCAGCGGCCAGCAGGGGATCGTCCCAGCGGAGCTCCCCGTCCCTGGAACGGATGCGGCTGGAATGTGACAGGGAGCTGAGACTGAAAGAGTTCGAGTTAAGGCAGCAAGAACTGAAGCAGGAGAGGGAAGAGAAGGAGAAACAACGTCAGCATGAGGAGAACCAACGTCAGCATGAGCTGGAACTGGCCAGGCTGAGGAGCAGTGGGGCCCCGGCTGCGGTGAGCGAGGGGGGACCCAAGACTGCAAAGAGCTTTGATAAGTGCTTCCTGGCCCAGCGTAAGGAGGGGGAGGACATGGATACCTTCCTGACGGCCTTTGAGAATACCTGCGAGCTGCTCCAGGTTGACCCTGCAGACAGGCTCCAGTTTCTCATCCCCTCACTGGACTCCACAGCCAGGGAGGTGTACAGCCGACTGAAAGGGGCGGAGACAGGGGACTCTGAACGGTTCAAAAAGGTCCTGCTCCGCGAGTTTGGGCTGACCCCTGAGATGTACCGGAAAAGGTTCCGGAGTCAGCGTAAAACCCGTGAGGTCACATACCTACAACTGGCCAACCGGGCGCAGGGGTATGCCCGCAGGTGGACAGCTGGGGCCCAAACTAAAGAAGACCTGCTTGACCTATTCGTACTGGAGCACGTGTATGAGCAGTGTCCATCCGACTTGAGGCGATGGTTGATGGACCAAAAGCCAGAGAACCCGCACCACGCAGGCCAGCTGGCCAACGAGTTTGTGAACAGTCGGGCAGGGGCTAACAGGGAGGAATCCCAAAGGAACAGGCCCGCCACAACACAGAGAGAGAGTCACCATGGGACCTCCCAGCGGGGAAATATGGAGAATCCCCACCAAAAGGGAACATCCAATGTCAGGTCCATCTGACACGCTCAAGGGGACCCACGGGACATGGGCTGCTATCACTGTGGCCAGAGAGGCCACATACGGGCCCAATGCCCCAGGCTCAGGGACAGACTGAGCGGACCGAACCCACAGAGGGTTGACTGGGTAGAGACCCAGCCGGGCGAGAGGCAGCATTCCCAGGCAAGGGGGGCTGGCAGAGTACCACCTGCTAAGGAGGGAGTAGAGCTCCAGGCCAGCTCCTCTGGGGGGCTGGATGCTCCAGACTCAGGGTTTTCAGTTTACAGGGTGGGCGCGGGGCTGCCCCTCTGGGGAGAGTGCCTTGTTCCCCTGGAGGTGGAGGAGAGGAAGGTCAATGGATACTGGGATACGGGCGCAGAGGTGATGCTGGCCCGGCCCAAGGTGATGGCCCCAGATCGGGTGGTGCCCGACACCTACCTGACCCTGACGGGGGTGGGTGGGACCCCATTCAAGGCCAACACCATTTGCCCACTGAGGTGTTGATGGGGCGGGACCTGGAGGACTGGCCAAGCAACCCCCAGGGGGCCCTGGTTGTGACCCACAGTCAGAGCCGGCGAGGGGCACCGCGCCCTGACGTTGGGGAGGGTACCTTGCCCGAGGCGCAGGACCCTAACCTGGTGGGGAGGGAACACCCAGGCACACAGCTGAGGGGGGCTGTGGCTTCAGACCCAGCTGGCGAGAGAGAGCAGGTGGCCATCCCTGTCCCAGCTGCTGAATTCCAGGCCGAGTTGCAGAAAGATCCCTCCTTTGAGAAGATAAGGGACCTGGCCGACTTCAGTGCGGTACAGACCATGGGAAGAGGCTGCCAGGAGAGATTCCTGTGGGAGAAGGGGTTCCTGTACCGAGAATGGGCTCCCCCAGGGGAAGTGGAGTCGTGGGGGATCAGGAGGCAGCTGGTGGTTCCCCAGAAGTTTCGCCACAAACTATTGTACCTGGCCCATGACATCCCTCTCGCAGGGCACCAGGGAATCCGGCGCACCAGGCAGAGGCTGCTACAGAACTTTTACTGGCCCAGGGTCTTTACCAACGTCCGACAGTACTGCCGATCCTGTGACCCCTGTCAGAGGGTGGGGAAGGCCCGGGACAAGGGGAAAGCAGCGTTGAGACCTTTGCCCATCATAGAGGAGCCTTTCCAGAAGGTGGCCATGGACATAGTGGGACCTCTCAGCAAGACGACCCGGTCAGGGAAGAAATACATCCTGGTGGTGGTAGATTTCACCACCCGCTACCCCGAGGCAGTGCCCTTATCGTCCATCGAAGCAGACACTGTGGCAGATGCGCTGCTGACCATTTTCAGCCGAGTGGGGTTTCCCAAGGAAGTCTTAACAGACCAAGGGTCCAACTTCATGTCGGCCCTACTCCGGTGCTTGTGGGAGAAATGTGGGGTCTGGCACAACTGGGGCTCAGCGTATCACCCCCAATCCAACGGGCTGGTGGAGAGGTTCAACGGGACACTAAAGATGATGCTAAAAACATTTATGAACCAGCAACCGCAGGACTGGGACAAGTACTTACCTCACCTGCTGTTCGCGTACTGTTGTCCCACAAACTTATACAGGATCGTTTTAGGGGTCAAGACAAAGATGCCACATTTATTATGATAACAATTTGATTTATGACCAATAACTAATATCTTAATCCTTATACACACACATTATACCTAATACCTATACACACACACACATTCACACACACACACATCCATCAGATGTTCTGCAGCTGCTGCATAGTTACCAGTCCTGCTTGAGTCTGTGGCTTGAGTTTGCAGCTTGGGTTCGTAGCTTGTGGCGGTAACTGGCCAGGAAAGCCGGGCACAAGGACGAGCTGGGTCTCTGTTGGGCGCACCGATGCCCTTCCATGTTGGCAGCAGAATGTTACCCTCCTCCAAAGTTTTCCATCTCACCCATCCTTTTTTTAGGCTTTAGTTTGAATCCAGAGTCTATAGGTCTTGCTGTGTCACGCTGCCTCTGGGTTTGGTGATTGATCACCCGTCCATTGCAGACATGACTTTCAGCCTCGGACCGGGCTTTGATCTTCCTTCTATTGGACCTTTTCTTTTTAGGGTGGACTTTTCTTACTTGGTCAGGGCTCTTGTCTGCATCTTCAGCCTTTGGTGTTTGAACTCTGTTTCATCAGGACGGGCTGGGGCTGGAGGTTGATTCCATCATCCATACATCCCTCATTCACACATCTGAACTAAACTAATAAGATTACAGCAGGGTTTGCAAAAATGAAGGTTGCAGCAAGCCCTTACAAACTGGAGTAAGCGTTGTAAAATGGGGTTTGAATTACAATATGGCAAACAGTGAACAGAAGTTACAATATAGACAAGTATAATGGATGGCAAACAGTGAACAGAAGTTACACTGTAGGCAAGTGTAATAAATGGTGAACAGACGTTACAATACTGAAACAGTGCAAGTCTCAGGCCTGGTCTACACTACGAGTTTAGGTCGACTTTAGCCGCGTTAAATCGAATTAAGCCTGGACACGTTCACACGACGAAGTCCTTTCTTTCGACTTAAAGGGCCCTTTAAACCGGTTTCTTAACACCACCTCCGACGAGGGGATTAGAGATAAAATCGGCCTTAGGGGGTCGGAATTGGGTGTGTGTGGACGGAATTCGACGTTATTGGCCTCCGGGAGCTATCCCACAGTGCTTCATTGTGACCGCTCTGGACAGCACTCTCAACTCAGATGCACTGGCCAGGTAGACAGGAAAAGCCCCACGAACGTTTGAATTTCATTTTCCTGTTTGCTCAGCGTGGAGAGCACAGGTCGCTCATCAGCACAGGTAGCCGTGATGGAGTCCCAGGATCACAAAAGAGCTCCAGCATGGACAGAACGGGAGGTTCGGGATCTGATCGCCATATGGGGAGATGAATCAGTGCTCGCCGAACTCCGAAGCAGTAAACGAAATGGCAAAATATTAGAAAAGGTCTCCAGGGCCATGAAGGACAGAGGCCATAACAGGGACGCACAGCAGTGCCGCGTGAAAATTAAGGAGCTAAGGCAAGCCTACCACAAAGCCAGAGAGGCAAACGGAAGGTCCGGGGCTGAGCCGCAAACATGCCGCTTCTACGCGGAGCTGCATGCCATTCTAGGGGGTGCAGCCACCACTACCCCAACCGTGTGCTATGAGTCCCTCACTGGAGAAAGACACAGGGAAGCGGGTTCTGGGGATGAGGAAGATGAGCATGAAGATAATGTAAATAGCTCACAGCAGCAAGGAAACGGAGAAACCAGTTTCCCCAACAGCCAGGATATGTTTATCACCCTGGACCTGGAACCAGTAACCCCCGAACTCACCCAAGACCCTGAGGGCACACAGGGGACCTCTGGTGAGTGTACCTTTGTAAATATTACACATGGTTTAAAAGCAAGCGTGTTTAATGATTACTGATTAATTTGCCCTGGCAATCGCGGCCAGTACAGCTACTGGAAAAGTCTGTTAACGTGTATGGGGATGGAGCGGAAATCCTCCAGGGACATCTCCAGAAAGCTCTCCTTCATGTACTCCCAAAGCCTTTGCAAAAGGTTTCTGGGGAGGGCTGCCTTATCCCGTCCGCCATGGTAGGACACTTTACCACGCCAGGCCAGTAGCACGTAGTCTGG
>NW_020689985.1:0-2724 GCF_002925995.2 Terrapene triunguis
GTTTGCAGATGATTTCCTTAATTACTTGCTCCATTATCTTCCCTGGCACAGAAGTTAAACTAACTGGTCTGTAGTTTCCTGGGTTGTTTTTATTTCCCTTTTTATAGATGGGCACTATATTCGCCCTTTTCCAGTCTTCTGGAATCTCTCCCGTCTCCCATGATTTTCCAAAGATAATAGCTAGAGGCTCAGATACCTCCTCTATTAGCTCCTTGAGTATTCTAGGATGCATTTCATCAGGCCCTGGTGACTTGCAGGCATCTAACTTTTCTAAGTGATTTTTAACTTGTTCTTTTTTTATTTTATCTGCTAAACCTACCCCCTTCCCATTAGCATTCACTAGGATAGGCATTCCTGCAGACTTCTCGGTGAAGACCGAAACAAAGAAGTCATTAAGCATCTCTGCCATTTCCAAGTTTCCTGTTACTGTTTCTCCCTCTTCACTAAGCAGTGACTGTACAACCTTCATTCATGGTCCCTCTGGAGCTTGAGTGTTCAGGTATCAAAATTGTTAATTAGCCGGTTGGGCATTACGGCCCAGATCCTCAAAGATCTTTAGGCATCTTGTGCCCACAGAGTAAGGTGCCTAAATACCCTTGAAATCTGGGCGTATGGCACCAGTTAGCTCTGTTTTTAATACACTATCACACCAGAAATTCTTCACTACTCCGTAGCTAGTAAGCTTTGATCAACAAGCTGTTTTTCTTCTGGCATAGATCAAATGAGTATTGCCTCATTTCAAAGCATTTGTGTGATGATGCCAAGGGTGAGGGGATTTATGAATGCACAAGCCTTTCCACAACAAAACCAGTTACGCACTGCATGCTATGCTGTGACTGCTAACGCCACGGTAAATTCCAGTAGGTAGCCAGCCTGAGAGGTGGCAACCATGCCCTTTTGGGAGATCCTTTTAAAGTTAATTGATTTCTTCTCCCTAGGACAGCTCTCTGTTTTGCACAGAGACAGTGTGAGACTCATTATCTGCAATAACAAATACAGGTCAGACTAGATTTTCAGCAAGACCGATGATTTGTAGTAAGAACGTTCTCAGCATCACACAAGAGCACTCACCTGTCACAATTATCAACAGAGAGACAAGGTGGGGGAGGTAATAATATCTTTTATTGGGCCAGCTTCTGTTGGTTAGAGAGACACGCTTTCGGGCTACACCGAACCCTTCTTCCAGTTATCAACAGGTGGTTATAAAGTCTGTGTGTCCCCGTGACTAGAGCATTCCAGCTGCTACCCACAAATGCTACAATCTAATGCATATTTAATAAGAAATACGTATTTCCTTATCCAGGGTTTTTGAATTCCTCACTGCAGCTCTCTGGCACCTGCCTACAATCCATTTCTACATCTGAAAGCTCAGAAATAATCACAAATCTCACTGGCGATGGGGGATGGCAATTAGGGGTGCAGGGCAGCCTAAGTTTTGGTGTTGCAAACCCTCCGTAGCTGGCTGGCTTTAACCCTAGGAATGCTGGTCTGCACTGGACACACAGAGCCGCTGCTGGGGGAAGAGTGCCATGAAATGCGTACTTTGATAGCAAGTGAGACACGTCCAGCCTGCGCTGATACAAGGCTTCACTAACATATACACCCCAATACGGCAGAACGTTGCTGGGAGGGTAGGGGAAGAATTGAGTTGATGGAAAGTGGTTGCAACCTTTATTCCCTGTGGAGTCAATAGTAAGCCAGCAATGTCCCCAAAGTGGGTGTGGTCTGCTGGGAAGAGGGAGTGGCCAAGGGGGCAAGGGGATGCACTGCTGGTCTGAAAGCTCCTGGACAGCTCTGGCTGAAAGCTAAAGCTCCCTGCCCAGAAAGCCACAAGGACTGTGGTACTAGCAGCACTCGCCCCAGGTAGATTCTCCCCACCCCGAGGTGCCAGCCCCACGCTGCTGCCCAAGCAGTGTGGTTCACTGGGTGCAGCTCTCACCCACTACATACAATGGAGGTTAGCCAACATTAGTACAGTTTGCCAGGAGCAATTTGGCTCTGGTCCCATTTGAGGTTCTGTTCTGGCCCATCTCTACCTGCACCACAAGTGTTAACTTCCCACTCCATCTTGTTACACTAAGACAATGCTGGGAGTGCACAGGATGAAAAGAACAAGGTATATCAGTGGCCTTATTGAGTGACATTATTTATTAAACAGCGAGAAGCCAATTTCATGAATATTCAGAGCTTTCTGCTCTGCTACACGGAAAATAATAAGAATGAATGATTCACTGTCAAGGGTTTTTTTAATATCTTTATGCTAAGGCAAGAGCACAAAATGCTACAAGTCAACCAGAAATCAAAAGGATGAGTAAATGCCAACAGCCTTCTCCAACTATTCCTGTATTTCTGCCAACCAGGCCCTTTGTAGCCATTGCAGGAGCCTAGCAGAAAGCAGGATCCAGTCCTGCACAGCCCGTTCGTATGCCCACACATATGTATAATGATCATCAGTGTCCCAGATCCTAGCACCAGGTCTCACAGCTGTCACATCTCCCCCTACAGAGGTTACATACAATCCCAGCCCACAATTATACACAGGTCTTTTCAGGATATTACAGGAAATTGCCCTGTCACAATCAGAACATAGTTGTTGCTTTCTCCAGCCTCCTGAAGAATGGATACCTGGGGCACACACTATGTGGAGAGAGCAACAGAGGGTCCTGTGGCACCTTTGAGACTAACAGAAGTATTGGGAGCATAAGCTTTCGTGGGTAAGAACCT
>NW_020689986.1:0-1051 GCF_002925995.2 Terrapene triunguis
TATATCTCCTTGGTATTTAATTTACCTACCTGTTACCCAATACATATTACTGCTGGAAAGGCATAACGAGTGGGGTTCCGCAGGGGTCTGTTTTGGGACCGGCTCTGTTCAATATCTTCATTAACGACTTAGATATTGGCATAGAAAGTACGCTTATTAAGTTTGCGGATGATACCAAACTGGGAGGGATTGCAACTGCTTTGGAGGACAGGGTCATAATTCAAAATGAACTGGACAAATTGGAGAAATGGTCTGAGGTAAACAGGATGAAGTTTAACAAAGACAAATGCAAAGTGCTCCACTTAGGAAGAAAAAATCAGTTTCACACATACAGAATGGGAAGAGACTGTCTAGGAAGGAGTACGGCAGAAAGGGATCTAGGGGTTATAGTGGACCACAAGCTAAATATGAGTCAACAGTGTGATGCTGTTGCAAAAAAAGCAAACATGATTCTGGGATGTATTAACAGGTGTGTTGTGAGCAAGACACGAGAAGTCATTCTTCCACCCTACTCTGCTCTGGTTAGGCCTCAGCTGGAGTATTGTGTCCAGTTCTGGGCACCGCATTTCAAGAAAGATGTGGAGAAACTGGAGAGGATCCAGAGAAGAGCAACAAGAATGATTAAAGGTCTTGAGAACATGACCTATGAAGGAAGACTGAAAGAATTGGGTTTGTTTAGTTTGGAAAAGAGAAGACTGAGAGGGGACATGATAGCAGTTTTCAGGTATCTAAAAGGGTGTCATAAGGAGGAGGGAGAAAACTTGTTCACCTTAGCCTCTGAGGATAGAACACGAAGCAATGGGCTTAAACTGCAGCAAGGGAGGTCTAGGTTGGACATTAGGAAAAAGTTCCTAACTGTCAGGGTGGTTAAACACTGGAATAAATTGCCTAAGGAGGTTGTGGAATCTCCATCTCTGCAGATATTTAAGAGTAGGTTAGATAAATGTCTATCAGGGATGGTCTAGACAGTATTTGGTCCTGCCATGCGGGCAGGGGACTGGACTCGATGACCTCTCGAGGTCCCTTCCAGTCCTAGAATCTATGAATCTAT
>NW_020689987.1:0-3525 GCF_002925995.2 Terrapene triunguis
GAATAATCAGTGGGTCAGGGAGGTGCCCAGTACAGAGAGAGTACCCCGGAGTGGGGACACCCTAGCCCCTGTCCTAGGTGACCACAGCAGGGTTGGGGGTTGAGCCCCCCAGGAATCCTGGGCCCAGCCTTGTTGGGGTTACGAGGACTCTGCCAGACAGGAGAGTGGAAGGGGAGCCCTCAAGGGCAGGGAGGCCTCTGGGTAAAGGGAGTGGGAGCGAGGACTCAGATCCTTTCGCTAGCCCACTTCACCGGGGTAGTGCAGAAGCCCGGAAAGTTCCCCACAATAGCGGGACCATTCCCCCGCTTACATAATTGGCGTCACGAACAGGATCCTATCCACAGGGTCCACCCCATTGGTTTACTGGTTGAATACTAGTTGCACGGTCCAGGCCTGATTGAGCATCCTACCATGGCTGGAATTGAAGAACTACGGGCCCAGTTTGCTGAACTTCAGCGCAGATTATCAGACCAAGCTGAGGCATTACAGCAAGCTAGAACAGAACAGAGAGAAGCCTTATCACTGGCTAAGGCAGTGATAGACCAACAGGCAGCAGAAGCTAAGAAACCCCCTACTATTTATGTCCCACGGGAGCGGAAGGTCACAGAGTTTGGTGGCTTCCCGACAAGACCAGGAGACATTACGGTAGAGGAGTGGGTCAAGTCTGTGAAGGCAGCTCTGCGTGTGCTAAGAGTACCTGAAGAAGATCATGTAGACTTCATAGAGGAGCACCTCAAGGGCCAGGCCAAGGCCACAGTAAAGTTCATGGCAGGGGCGGACAAAAACAATGTGGAAAAGGTATTTGAACTCCTCCTAGAAGTGTATGGGGACAAGGTACCTATTGGAACCCGGCTAAAGGAGTTCTTTGAGGGAAAGCAGGAGCCCGGTGAAACTATCCGGGCATATGCATATGACCTCCAGGAGAAAATGAGCAGAGTGGAGCGGCGAGACCCTCAGCGAGTTCCAGACCCAGATATGGTTCTGAAAGAGCAGTTGGTGCTGGGGCTCCGTGACGACTCCCTCCGACGTGAAATGAAAAGGAGGTTTAAAGAAGAGCCCAGTAAGAAGTTCCATGAACTCATGCAGGCTGCCATTATGTGGTCAGAAGAAGAGGAAGTTCCTGTGGCAGAGGCGGCCAAGCCTAACCCCCATACACGAAGTGGGGGCCTAGTGAATGCAGCTGCTGGGGAAAAGGCCCTGCCCCAAACAGAGCTAACATTGGAAAGCTTAAGTGAAGCTGTCCAAAAACTGGCAGTCCAACAGGGGGAGATACTGAAAGTAATGACTGAGTTGCTGAAAGAAAAGAATCCCATTACTATGCCAAAGTATCCAAGGGCACCGGGATCCCGAAGAGCCCCACTGAAGGACGAGCTGGGAAGATACATTTGTTACACTTGTGAAAGGCCAGGACATACTAGCCGAGAATGTCCACTGAGAAGGAGAACAGAGTTCCAGGCACTCGAAACCAATGGGGCACCAGGAGCAAGTGGTCCATCTACAGTAGAAGGCCAAGCAGTGGCAGAAGGATTCCTAGGCCTGTCCTTTGTAGAAAATCCCTCTGCATACAGTGTTGAGAGGAACGTGGGCAGTGCCAGCATATCTAGCGACTTCTGTAAGCGAGCATTTGGAGACTGTCTAACTGCTGAAGTATGTATAGCAGGGGTGAAGACCAGATGTTTGTTAGATACTGGCTCAGAAGTCACCACCATTACTGAGTCGCATTTTCAAAAATATCTGAAGGACAAGGACCTGACCATGCACAGCACATGGTTTGTACGTCTAACAGCTGTTAATGGACTGGCAATCCCAGTGGTGGGGTGCCTTGAAGCAGACATAGAGTATATGGGCCAGACACTGCCAGGAAAATGCATCTTCATTCTGAAAGACAAAGCCTCAAAAGGGAGCCATATAGGAGAAGGAGTCCCAGGGATTCTAGGGATGAACATCATTAGTGAGCTGAAGGAGCTACTCTTACCAGGAGAAGGAACCAGGAGGATGAACTGTCACGAGCACTCTATGAAGAATGCTGTGCTGAGTAAAGTACTGGCTCGAGCGGAGAGGCAGAGTCTTTCCCTGGGCCCCACAAGGCATATGGGAAATGTTAAAGTGGGCAGAGAACGGAAGACCATTATTCCTCCTTGGAGAGGGAAGATCCTTGACGAACACAGCTGTGTACCAGGAAATGAGCTGCAGGTGACGAGGGAGAAGGGAGGACGAGTTACCTTTCTTCAAGAAAGATGTGATGGGAGACTGCCAGTTCCAGTTCAAGCGGCACGCCAAGGGCTGGTTCCTGCACATGTGGCTAACATAAGGGCGTTGCCAGAGAAGCATCAAGAAGTCTTTTCTAAGAATGAGGTGACCAATTATGATGACCAGGTCAAAGGTCACCATGACAGGCTGAAGACAGCCTGGAAAGTTGCTCTCAGTACAACTAAAGACACAGCCCAAAGTAGGAAAAGGACTTATGATAGCAAGTCCAGTGGGGCTCTCATCAGATCTGGTGACTGTGTACCAGTTCGTAGCCGTAGACACCGGAGATGTAATAAAATACAGGACAAATGGAAGCCAAATCCCCCCATTGTGGTCACCCACAACAATCCCGAACTGCCAGTGTACGCTAACCAGCCTGAACGAGGAGGTCCTGGGATAGTAGTACATAGGGACCAGTTGAAACATTGCACTCTTAGTCCAGACAGGGACCATAGGAGGCGTAGATCAGTACACCCCGAGGAGGCTGAAACCAATTGGGAAATGGTTCTAGTCCCACAAACCGAATACAGAGGGGGACAGAGTGGGGCAAACCCAAACCCTAACAAGAATGGCCAGATCCTTCAAACTGACCCAGTATTACCTGAGGATAGGGAAATAGAAAATATGGGTAACGAACCACCAGTCTTAAGAAGGTCCCAGAGGGCTAATAAGGGTGTACTTCCTGTTAGACTTAGAGATAATTATGTTATTGGTTCTATGTAGTGTTTTAATGAATATTGTTATGTATGGTATTAAGAAGTAGATGTGGAATGTTAAATATGTTAAATGTTCTTTTGATAATTGCTAATGGGTTGTTGATGTAAAATGACGTGGGTATATGTTGTTACTATGGGGCCCGGATGTACCGGTGTGAATATTGTGGATGTGGCAGTATTTTAGCAAGGGGGAATGTAAGGGGACTGTTGCCCCCTTACTAACATTCAGTGGGGGTGTTTTGGTTGGCTAGCTCCCAGCACTAAAAGGGGAAGGGTCGATGGCAAATCAGGAGCCTGAGACTGACAGTCCCCAGGAACAATGGGGAGAGGCCAATGCTCCAGATCAGCCTGATTGACAGGGCGGGCAGGCTAATCAGAGGATCAGGAGGCCAGGGAGGTCCCGTCCTCCGTGTGAGCTGGAATTGCCTGGGTCAGACTAAGTGGGGCCGAGCTAAGGAGAAAGCAGGGGCCCAGGCTGAGCTGGAGAGCAGAACCGTGCCAGATCCAGAGGGGCCAGAGACGCAGCCCAGGGAGAGCAGATCGTGTGCTGGGAGCAGAG
>NW_020689987.1:3535-7102 GCF_002925995.2 Terrapene triunguis
TGTGCTGGGAGCAGAGCTGCAGCCACAGAGCCAGGTGTGGTGAGCAAGTGGGACCAGCCAAGGGGGGACCTTGGGCAAAGGGCCCAGCACAGAAAGACACCCCCAGACAAGGGCCCTTGCAGGCCAGACCAGGAGGGGGACCTTAACCCTATGGGGGGCTGACGCTGGGAAGAAGGGTCCCACCACTCAAAGCCCGGAGGTGTGTGGCCACCACCATTGCAAGTGTCCAACCCGCAGCATACCTGCAGCACAGCCAGGGCCTGAGACGGAAATCTGGGACTAACAAGGAACAGACTGTGAAGTGCCCTGATGTCCAGAGACACTATTTGTGATGTTCCCTGCCACAAAGCGGGATGATGTGTTTTCCTTTAACCTTTCCCATTTTTCCTTATTCTTTTCTTTAGATTAATTGTTAATTAAACAACTTGCATTTGTTTTAAATTGTATAGAATAATCAGTGGGTCAGGGAGGTGCCCAGTACAGAGAGAGTACCCCGGAGTGGGGACACCCTAGCCCCTGTCCTAGGTGACCACAGCAGGGTTGGGGGTTGAGCCCCCCAGGAATCCTGGGCCCAGCCTTGTTGGGGTTACGAGGACTCTGCCAGACAGGAGAGTGGAAGGGGAGCCCTCAAGGGCAGGGAGGCCTCTGGGTAAAGGGAGTGGGAGCGAGGACTCAGATCCTTTCGCTAGCCCACTTCACCGGGGTAGTGCAGAAGCCCGGAAAGTTCCCCACAATAGCGGGACCATTCCCCCGCTTACATAATTGGCGTCACGAACAGGATCCTATCCACAGGGTCCACCCCATTGGTTTACTGGTTGAATACTAGTTGCACGGTCCAGGCCTGATTGAGCATCCTACCATGGCTGGAATTGAAGAACTACGGGCCCAGTTTGCTGAACTTCAGCGCAGATTATCAGACCAAGCTGAGGCATTACAGCAAGCTAGAACAGAACAGAGAGAAGCCTTATCACTGGCTAAGGCAGTGATAGACCAACAGGCAGCAGAAGCTAAGAAACCCCCTACTATTTATGTCCCACGGGAGCGGAAGGTCACAGAGTTTGGTGGCTTCCCGACAAGACCAGGAGACATTACGGTAGAGGAGTGGGTCAAGTCTGTGAAGGCAGCTCTGCGTGTGCTAAGAGTACCTGAAGAAGATCATGTAGACTTCATAGAGGAGCACCTCAAGGGCCAGGCCAAGGCCACAGTAAAGTTCATGGCAGGGGCGGACAAAAACAATGTGGAAAAGGTATTTGAACTCCTCCTAGAAGTGTATGGGGACAAGGTACCTATTGGAACCCGGCTAAAGGAGTTCTTTGAGGGAAAGCAGGAGCCCGGTGAAACTATCCGGGCATATGCATATGACCTCCAGGAGAAAATGAGCAGAGTGGAGCGGCGAGACCCTCAGCGAGTTCCAGACCCAGATATGGTTCTGAAAGAGCAGTTGGTGCTGGGGCTCCGTGACGACTCCCTCCGACGTGAAATGAAAAGGAGGTTTAAAGAAGAGCCCAGTAAGAAGTTCCATGAACTCATGCAGGCTGCCATTATGTGGTCAGAAGAAGAGGAAGTTCCTGTGGCAGAGGCGGCCAAGCCTAACCCCCATACACGAAGTGGGGGCCTAGTGAATGCAGCTGCTGGGGAAAAGGCCCTGCCCCAAACAGAGCTAACATTGGAAAGCTTAAGTGAAGCTGTCCAAAAACTGGCAGTCCAACAGGGGGAGATACTGAAAGTAATGACTGAGTTGCTGAAAGAAAAGAATCCCATTACTATGCCAAAGTATCCAAGGGCACCGGGATCCCGAAGAGCCCCACTGAAGGACGAGCTGGGAAGATACATTTGTTACACTTGTGAAAGGCCAGGACATACTAGCCGAGAATGTCCACTGAGAAGGAGAACAGAGTTCCAGGCACTCGAAACCAATGGGGCACCAGGAGCAAGTGGTCCATCTACAGTAGAAGGCCAAGCAGTGGCAGAAGGATTCCTAGGCCTGTCCTTTGTAGAAAATCCCTCTGCATACAGTGTTGAGAGGAACGTGGGCAGTGCCAGCATATCTAGCGACTTCTGTAAGCGAGCATTTGGAGACTGTCTAACTGCTGAAGTATGTATAGCAGGGGTGAAGACCAGATGTTTGTTAGATACTGGCTCAGAAGTCACCACCATTACTGAGTCGCATTTTCAAAAATATCTGAAGGACAAGGACCTGACCATGCACAGCACATGGTTTGTACGTCTAACAGCTGTTAATGGACTGGCAATCCCAGTGGTGGGGTGCCTTGAAGCAGACATAGAGTATATGGGCCAGACACTGCCAGGAAAATGCATCTTCATTCTGAAAGACAAAGCCTCAAAAGGGAGCCATATAGGAGAAGGAGTCCCAGGGATTCTAGGGATGAACATCATTAGTGAGCTGAAGGAGCTACTCTTACCAGGAGAAGGAACCAGGAGGATGAACTGTCACGAGCACTCTATGAAGAATGCTGTGCTGAGTAAAGTACTGGCTCGAGCGGAGAGGCAGAGTCTTTCCCTGGGCCCCACAAGGCATATGGGAAATGTTAAAGTGGGCAGAGAACGGAAGACCATTATTCCTCCTTGGAGAGGGAAGATCCTTGACGAACACAGCTGTGTACCAGGAAATGAGCTGCAGGTGACGAGGGAGAAGGGAGGACGAGTTACCTTTCTTCAAGAAAGATGTGATGGGAGACTGCCAGTTCCAGTTCAAGCGGCACGCCAAGGGCTGGTTCCTGCACATGTGGCTAACATAAGGGCGTTGCCAGAGAAGCATCAAGAAGTCTTTTCTAAGAATGAGGTGACCAATTATGATGACCAGGTCAAAGGTCACCATGACAGGCTGAAGACAGCCTGGAAAGTTGCTCTCAGTACAACTAAAGACACAGCCCAAAGTAGGAAAAGGACTTATGATAGCAAGTCCAGTGGGGCTCTCATCAGATCTGGTGACTGTGTACCAGTTCGTAGCCGTAGACACCGGAGATGTAATAAAATACAGGACAAATGGAAGCCAAATCCCCCCATTGTGGTCACCCACAACAATCCCGAACTGCCAGTGTACGCTAACCAGCCTGAACGAGGAGGTCCTGGGATAGTAGTACATAGGGACCAGTTGAAACATTGCACTCTTAGTCCAGACAGGGACCATAGGAGGCGTAGATCAGTACACCCCGAGGAGGCTGAAACCAATTGGGAAATGGTTCTAGTCCCACAAACCGAATACAGAGGGGGACAGAGTGGGGCAAACCCAAACCCTAACAAGAATGGCCAGATCCTTCAAACTGACCCAGTATTACCTGAGGATAGGGAAATAGAAAATATGGGTAACGAACCACCAGTCTTAAGAAGGTCCCAGAGGGCTAATAAGGGTGTACTTCCTGTTAGACTTAGAGATAATTATGTTATTGGTTCTATGTAGTGTTTTAATGAATATTGTTATGTATGGTATTAAGAAGTAGATGTGGAATGTTAAATATGTTAAATGTTCTTTTGATAATTGCTAATGGGTTGTTGATGTAAAATGACGTGGGTATATGTTGTTACTATGGGGCCCGGATGTACCGG
>NW_020689988.1:0-3610 GCF_002925995.2 Terrapene triunguis
TGCTCAGAGGGGAAACCACAGCAGAGGAAAGTTAGGAGGGACCAGGAACAGATGGGAGAATGTTATTTGACATGAAGAAACAAGATTGAGAGAGAGGCAGCCAGAGCCGGCCCCTGGCACATTTCTGACCTCACAGCATGTTGTATCCCTGCCCTTTTAAACTGGGTTATTGATTGTATCCTTCAGTATCCAGCCTACCTATTAGGTAAAATGTCAACATTCCCTTTGTATTTGTCTCCCTTGCGTTTGCCCTTTCCTTTGTCCCTGCCTTCCCTCCATTTGCCCCCTTCCTCTACTCCAGAGCTTATTAACTTTTCCTCTGTTTGTTTCAGTCTGTTTTCCCCTTTTCTATAAGGTGAAATAACTGGTCTCTCCTTTCTTTTCCTCATGCTCTCTTTCTCCTTTACCCAAGTCTCCAAATCTCTCTCCTGCCTCCCACACCAAAAGCTCTCACATCCCTTCTTCCCTGCCCACAAAATCAAAGGCGTACTGTCCTGCTTCCTTGCACCCCACAAATCTCTCTCTCCCCACACACACTCTGAAGCCTGCCCCAGGCACAAGCTAATGCACAAGCACGTGCAAGGTTGCCCCAGGATCCACTCACACACACACAGGCTCCTTCTCCCCCATCCAAAAGCCATTCACACGCGCACACACACCCTGTTATGCAGGGTCCCAGCACACGCACACTCCAAGTTCCCTTCCTGTCACAACAGACACCTGGGTTCTCTGTCCCCTGCCCTAGTCCCCACAAACACAGAGCCTCAGAGCCTCCCCCACAATTTCCCCCTCCCCCAGCCCCACACTCATAGGCTTCATGCAGGTGAGGAAACTTACTGTGTTAGAAAATGCATTAGCTGACACACTGCTAAAGACAACTCAGCACCTAGTCTAGACAGGATCAGGTGGGGTGAAAAACAGCAGCTGGTCATGGCCAACCCAATCACATTAGCTGTCTGTGGCTCACCTGAGGGCACCCCATAGCCTAAATTTACAAACAGCAAATGAATTTATAAGCCCAGCCATCCCTGTCTATGCTAGGTGCCAAGTATTGTTTACCAGCGTGCTGCTTAATGCATTTTCTTTTCTAACACAGAGCATTTCCCCAAGGTAGATGGACCTTCAGGCCTTGTCTACACACAAGTCATACTGCTGTATCTGTACTGGTATAGTTAAAGTAGTGCGACTCCCCCACTGTAGACAGAGTTATAGTAGTGTAAAGGTGTTTATACTGGTAGAACTGTTACCGTAGAGATCTACCCTGCTTTGAGCAGGGGGTTGGACTAGATGACCTCCTGAGGTCTCTTCCAACCTTAATCTTCTATGATTCAATCAGTATAAGTGTAACCCTTCTGCCCATCAGAGTTGGCAGCAACAAGGGCCGGGTTCAGTATCTAGGGGTTCCGTTTCAATAACACAATGCAAAACCCGCTCGAGCCCCCACCCAGTGACCTGGGACAACTACATACCACCAGTACCGGATTTACCATGGCGCTGGTCCCATGGTCCAAAGGGGACCCGGCCCGCTCTTCTCAGAGCCCCTGCTCTCTCCCGTGGGGGCAGAAGCTTGATGCTGCCGGCTGCTGGGGCCCCTGCTGCAGCAGGGCAGGCTCTGCCGGCAGCCAAGCTCCTCCCCCGCCTCTTCCCCCAGCGTGCTACATTCCCTGCCCTCCCCATCTCCCTGCCACCGATCAGCTGTTTGCAGGCAGGAGGGAGGGGGAAGAGTGGCGCCTCAGCACGCTCACCACTCTGGGGAGGGGGAGGAGGAGAAGAGGAGGGGGCGGGGCCTTGGGGAAGGGGTTGGAATCAGGGCATACCCCCTCCAGCCCCCCGCATGAGCACCCCCACGACCCCAGCCCACACCCACAGCCCTCTGCTCACCCTGACCCCTGCACCCCGTCACACACCCCCAGCACCCTCCCCTGACCCCTGCACCCCCCTTATGCCCCCCAGCCCCCTGCCCTGACCTCTGCACCCCCCTCACACGCCCCCAGCCCTCTGCCCTGACTCAAGCAACCCCCGCACACACACACACCCTGCCCTGACTCCTGCACCCCCCACACATACCCAGACCCCCCCCACACCTAGGGTGACCAGATGTCCCGATTTTATAGGGACAGTCCCGATATTTGGGGCTTTTTCTTATATAGGCTCCTATTACCTCCCACCCCCTGTCCCGATTTCTCACGCTTGCTATCTGGTCAGCCTACCCACGCCCCATGGCCTGACTCCTGCACCCCCCACATCCCCACCCCCATCCTGAGCACCAAACAGGAGCTGCCCCAGGTAAGCACTCCACACCCCAAACTCCTGCCCCAATCCTGAGCCCCCTCCCTCACCCTAGCTCCTGGCCAGACCCCGCACCCCAACGTTTTTTTACAATATTTGAAAAGATTGTTACGTGGTCCATCGAGACTCTCTGCAATTTTCAAGTGGTCTGTGGAAAAATGTTAAACTACAAGGACAATCAAGGTACCGCACTTTATTTTCATTTACTTGCTCTTACTTATAGAAGGAGGATGAAGAAAAAAAGAATGAAAAATGGGGGGGGGGAGAGATAAGAGAGAATGTTCTTTTTTTTGGCTGGATCCCAAGGAGGAGCCCCAAAAATTAAGCTGAGCACAGGGCCAGGGGGCCCCACTAACTCTAAATCCACCACTAGCTGTCACGTCTGGGGATACTGTGTCAGTTGATCCCCACAGTCTCCAACCTACCTGGGCAGTACAGCAGACATGGCCCTGCCCACTAGCTCCTCTCCACTCCCTAGCCCACTCACCACTTCCCCCCCCTTAAGCTTTAGCCCTCTCACTTTTAAAAATGATTGCTTGTCCCGCCCCCCGGCTTTTCTGGCAGCCCTGTTGCCAGGTATCCAGTTTCAGACTGGAAACTCCAGTAGAAAATGGGACCTGAGTGTCCGGTTAGCAGTGCTGACTGGAAACTAAAAGTCCGGTTATAGGAGTAACCACATTAGCCTCTGCTCCTCCCACTCCCAACACCCACCCCAGAGGGCTGGTAGAGAACCTGTCCTGCTGCTGTGGGAGGAGGGGCAGCTCAGTGCAGAGAGAGACAAAGAGACTGGGCTAGAACCAGGTAGGTACCTGCTCTATATGGCCAGGGGTAAGGGGGGATCCTGTTTACCCCCTCCCCAGCCCTGCTGCGCTTACGGTTTACTCCTGGCCCCTCCCTTGCTCCAAGGACCAACCCTAGCTCCTCCCCACTGTGCTTTTGCCTCCAGCCCCTTTTACAATCATTCCCCAGGGGAGCCCACAAATATGTTTGGTGCCGGGCCCACAAAAAGTTAATCCGGCCCCGCATACCACCCCCCTGGGCGCCTCTAAGAGGCAATACTTCCCCTCTCGCAAACACAGAGTCTGAGTGAAGCAAAAGCCTTTTAATAAAGGAGGGAAACAATGCGGCATGATGTTGGGGAAATACCACAAACAGGATACATAACACAAACCATGAGCAAAAGACCCCCCAGGTAAGTTTGGCTAGGCCGATGAAACCTCTCCATCCGTCACTCAAGAAGATGTCGCCCCTGCCCCTGAAGTCCTTTTCCACAGCTCACCACCAGGTGTCAGGGTAGAGCTCCTTCTGACTCTGCTTACAT
>NW_020689989.1:0-13836 GCF_002925995.2 Terrapene triunguis
ATGTGATTTGTAAACCAGCACCAGCCAAAACTGGTCCTTTTGGCAAAGCCGCCCCATCATGCTGCGTAGCTAGGCAGAGTAGGCGGGTCTGTGCAAACACGGTCTGTTCCTGAAGTCTTTCCACCAGCTCATCACTAGGTGTGAGGGGGGAGCTCGTTCAGACCCTGCTTACACTTAGTATTTAAAAACTCCTTATTGGCCCTACGTCTGCTGGCCTTAGATTTCTCCTCCTGTCCTTTACTTGACAACTCAGATGAGGTGGCTGAGTGGTGAAGGTGATGGACTGCTAATCGATTGTGCTCTGCATGTGTGGGTTCAAATCCTATCCTCATCAGAGGTCTTCTCTCTTCCTTTACAAACAACCATCTTCCCCCTTTGGTACAATCACAGACCAAACCATGTTGCTTCCTGCAAACAAAAGCAATCTCAGGAACTCAGACCCAACCCCCGCTTAAAATAAAATGTCTAAATACCAGATTTCTAAAAGAATTCTCTAGTCCTGGATTACTTAGCTTTTATCTCAAAAGGCGACATCCTCATCATGTCCCCTCCCCAATCTCCCTCCTTCAGTCCCATCACCCCCCCATCCCCGTCTGCCCCCATCTCCCCCCTCAGTCCCGTCTCACCCATCTCTCCCCTTCCCCTCCGGAAATGCAATCCCTATCTAGGTAGAGGGGGGTATGGGACTTAGTGGCGGGGGAGGGCGGTTACAGATAGACTGCAGTGGGGCTCTGTCCTCCTGCCTCCGGTCCTGCAGAACATCCACAAGACGCCGGAGCGTGTCCGTTTGCTCCCTCATTAGTCCAAGCAGCGTTTGAGTTGCCTGCTGGTCTTCCTGCCGCCACCTCTCCTCCCGTTCCATGTGTGCTCGGTGCATTTGGGACAAGTTCTCCCTCCACTGTGTCTGCTGGGCTGCCTGGGCTCGGGAGCAGCCCATAAGTTCCGAGAACATGTCCTCCCGTGTCCTCTTCTTCCTACGCCTAATCTGCGCTAGCCTCTGGGTGTGTGATGCCAGGCTAGGTTGTGAGACATTCGCAGCTGTGGGAATGGGAAAAAGGGAGTGAATTCCTCAGAAAGATAAATTTCGTTGTGAACAAAGAACATAGTCTTTCTCTGTGAACAAGACCATGCACAGCACCTATCACATGCACACTCAGGACGAGGTCGAATTTTCGGCCCTCACATTCAGTGCCTGGGGTCTTGCAGTGCAGATCAGAGAAGCGGGGCAGGACACCGGAATTTGTGTAGCAGGCCGACATGGTAAGCCGTAGACTTGTGGCTGCTTAAAACTTTGATAGTTGCACTGGCCTCCTTTCAGACTGAAAGCAATGCCAGTCCCTGCTGCCAGCAATCCGGCAAGCATGAACTCTGCCCCTGTCCCACCCCCTCGCGGCTGTCCCAGGGAAAGATCCCTGTATGCTGCCCCTCTCCCGCCTCCACCGCGTGGCTGTAAACCGCCGGTTACAGTTCTGTAAAGGAACAGGCAAGCAGTCCCAATACTAACATTCCCCTACCTAATTCAAAGCAGGTCATCATGAGCGACATCACTCTGATGAGGATTTCTGAGACGGAAAAAGAAAGCATGCTTCGGGAGAGCCTGCAAAGACCAGGGCCGTATGCCGCCATGCTCTGCAGGGCAATGATCCCGGAGTACTTGCTTCTCTCCTGGCTCGGAAATGTTTCCTACTACGGAGGACCCAATAAGGCCGCTCTCCCCAGGAACCTGATGCAAAGGCTTTCCAATTACCTCCAGGAGAGCTTCGTGGAGATGTCAATGGAGGATTTCAGCTCTATCCCCGGACATATAGACCGGATTTTACTGTAGCTGCACTGGCAGGGACCAAACAGTAGAACGGCTTGGGCAGAACAATCATGCTACACCGGACATTGTTTGATTTTTTTAAGTAGTTGCACTGCCAGGGAGTGAACAGTTAAGCGCCTAGGGCAAAGTAATCATGAAAAACCCATTCTTAATATTCCTGTTCTGTGAAAAATAAATGTTTACATGTTTAAAACACTTACTGGCTGATCCTTCCCCTGATTCTGTGTCCGGGTTAACGGCTGGGGATGGTTGGTAGGGGATCTCTGTAAGGGTGATGAAGAGATCCTGGCTGTCGGGAAAATCAGCGTTGTAAGCGCTGTCGACTGCCTCGTCCTCCTCATCTCCTTCCTCATCTTCCCCGTCCGCTACCATGTCCGAGGAACCGGCCGTCAACAATATCCCATCCTCAAAGTCCACGGTCAGTGGTGGGGTAGTGGTGGCGGCCGCACCTAGGATGGAATGCAGTGCCTCGTAGAAACGGCATGTCTGGGGCTGGGATCCGGAGCGTCCGTTTGCCTCTTTGGTCTTCTGGTAGCCTTGTCTCAGCTCCTTGATTTTCACGCGGCACTGCGTTGCATCCCGGCTGTATCCTCTCTCTGCCATGGCTTTAGAGATCTTCTCGTAGATCTTTGCATTCCTTCTTTTGGAGCGCAGCTCGGAAAGCACGGACTCATCGCCCCACACAGCGATCAGATCCAAGACTTCCCGATCAGTCCATGCTGGGGCCCTCTTTCTAGTCTGAGATTGCACGGCCATCTCTGCTGGAGAGCTCTGCATCGTTGCCAGTGCTGCTGAGCTCGCCACGATGTCCAAACAGGAAATGAGATTCAAACTGCCCAGACAGGAAAAGGAATTCAAATTTTCCCAGGGCTTTTCCTGTGTGGCTGGTCAGAGCATCCGAGCTCGGACTGCTGTCCAGAGCGTCAACAGAGTGGTGCACTGTGGGATAGCTCCCAGAGCTATTAGCGTCGATTTCCATCCACACCTAGCCTAATTCGACATGGCCATGTCGAATTTAGCGCTACTCCCCTCGTTGGGGAGGAGTACAGAAGTTGAATTTAAGAGACCTCTATGTCGAACTAAATAGCTTCGTGGTGTGGACGGGTGCAGAGTTAATTCGATGTAACGGCGCTAAATTCGACATAAACTCCTAGTGCAGACCAGGCCTAAGAAGGCCTCAGTATCATTGCCTGCCTTGTAGGTGGGGAATTTTCTGGGATGGGAAGGGGTACCTGGAGAGGGGTTGCTAGGATTGGCTGGTATATCCGGCCTAGCCCGTGCTAATTCCAGTTCATGCTTCATCTCATCTCTTTTTCTTTTCGCTCCATAGCTCTCTTGTGGGCCGCCTCTTTGGCTTTTTCTTCTCTCTCTCTCTGCTCCATAGCTCTCTCATCAGCTTCTTTTTCGAGTTTTTTTAATTGAAGCAGTCTCTAATGTTTTTTTTTTCATTTTCTTCTGCTTCTAGTCTGGCCAGTTCTAGTTTGTTAGCTACGTCACTGGTACTCATTTTCCTGTTTTCTTGTGCTGGGCCTCACCCCTCTGCAGTTGACTGAAACTGGGATGCACTCAGCTCAGGCTGCTGCTGAGGTAACAGAGACTTTCTAACTAGCTATCCCCGAGAGGTAGAAAGAAAAAAAACAATTCAGCTTGTAAATTCCTTTTACCAGTTGTTTGCTCACTGATTGAACCCTTCTCTTAACAAAGACCCTTGTTAAAAAAAACTTAACACCTCTGCCTTCAGGCAAGGAGAGATAAGATATGCATCTACCTTCAGCTCTGCTTTCCAAGCAGCTAGAGAGGAGAAAAAAAATCTTACTGGCTTTTGGTTTAAAATGATCCCACCGCTCTGCCACCATGTCAAGGCTGCTTCCCCACTCTGAACTTTAGGGTACAAATGTGGGGGCCTGCATGAAAACTTCTAAGCTTAACTACCAGCTTAGATCTGGTCCGCTGCCACCACTCCCAAAGCTAATTCCCTTCCCTGGGTAGTTTTGAGAGACTCTTCACCAATTCCCTGGTGAATACAGATCCAAATCCCTTGGATCTTAAAACAAGGAGAAATTAACCATCCCCCCTCCTTCCTCCCACCAACTCCTGGTGGATCAAGATCCAACCCCCTTGGATCTAAAAACAAGGAAAAATCAATCCGGTTCTTAAAAAGAAGGCTTTTAATTAAAGAAAAAGGTAAAAATCATCTCTGTAAAATCAGGATGGAAAATAACTTTACAGGGTAATCAAACTTAAAGAGCTCAGAGGACCCCCCTCTAGCCTTAGGTTCAAAGTACAGCAAACAGAGATAAACACTCTAGTAAAAGGTACATTTACAAGTTGAGAAAACAAAGGTAAACTAACATGTTTACTTACAAGTTTGAAATATGAGAGACTTGTTCAGAAAGATGTGGAGAGCCTGGATTGATGTCTGGTCCCTCTTAGTCCCAAGAGCGAACAACCCCCAAAACAAAGAGCACAAACAAAAACCTTCCCCCCTCCCTCCC
Organism: Terrapene triunguis; assembly: GCF_002925995.2. Lineage (NCBI taxonomy): Eukaryota > Metazoa > Chordata > Testudines > Emydidae > Terrapene > Terrapene triunguis. The sequence goes on from NW_020689989.1 coordinate 4,318, forward strand.
AAGATTTGAAAGTATCTTGTCCCCTTATTGGTCCTTTGGGTCAGGTGTCAGCCAGGTTACCTGAGCTTCTTAACCCTTTACAGGTAAAAGGATTTTGGAGTCTCTGGCCAGGAGGGATTTTATAGTACTGTACACAGGAGAGCTGTTACCCTTCCCTTTATAGTTATGACACCTGGTTATAAAACACCTGTCAGGGATGGTCTAGATCAGGGGTCGGCAACCTTTCAGAAGTGGTGTGCCGAGTCTTTATTTATTCACTCTAATTTAAGGTTTTGCATACCAATAATACATTTTAACATTTTTAGATGGTCTCTTTCTTTAAGTTTATAATAGATAACTAAACTATTGTTGTATGTAAAGTAAAGAAGGTTTTTAAAATGTTTAAGAAGCTTCATTTAAAATTAAAATAAAATGCAGAGCCCCCCGGACCGGTGGCCAGGACCCGGGCAATGTGAGTGCAACTGAAAATCAGCTCGCATGCTGCCTTCGGCACGCGTGCCATAGGTTGCCTACCCCTGGTCTAGATAATATTTTGTCTTGCCATCAGTGCAGGGGACTGGACTAGATGACCTCTTGAGGTCCCTTCTACCCCTATGTTTTTATGATACTCAGATATTATCCCAGGCAGCAACTCAATAAAGCATTCAATAAAGTCTAAACACTAAACAAATTCTTACAATTCTAATACCTGTTTTAACAATACTAACCCAGGTGGGTCAGACTGATTCCAGCTATGCGTTTGTCCATGTTCAATTAAGACATGGGGACTTTTGCAAGAGCTAACACCTCATCTGCCAGTGTCGCAGGCAGGATGGGCAGGGATGCTGTCTCTGGCCTCTGTTTGCCAGAAGCTGGGAATGGGTGACAGGGGATGGATCACTTGATGATGACCTGTTCTGTTCATTCCCTCTGAAGCACCTGGCATTGGCCACTGAGCTAGATGGACCATTGGTCTGATGCAGTGGGCCGTGCTTATGTTCACAGGTTCTATCAGGAGTACCTACTCAACTGGACTCACTGGGGAGCCACAGAAAGAAACAAGGTGTGCTGAGGCAAGGAGGCCCAGTCTCAGCACCCCCGGGGTCACACTTGTCAAAAGCTAAAACTAGGCCCAGCCCATGAAAGGGGGCACTCCCAGGAGAGACTGTATAAAGGCTGGAGCATCAAACAACTTTGTAAACCTGAGACAGCTGCCTTGGGGACAATGACAGGGAGAATCCCCAACTTGACTCCTTTGATTCTGCTCTTCTTTGGCCTTTGGTTCATAGAATCATAGAACTGGAAGGGACCTCGAGAGGTAGCTACTCCAGTCCCCTGCACTCAAGGCAGGACTAAGTATTATCTAGACCATCCCTGAGAGGTGTTTGTCCAGCCTGCTCTTAAAAATCCCCTATGATGGAGATTCCACAACCTCCCTCGGCAACTTATTCCAGTGCTTAACCGCCCTGACAGGAAGTTTTTCCTAATGTCCAACCTAACCCCCCCCTTGGTGCAATTTAACCCCTTTGCTTCTTGTCCTTTGCTGTACCCCCTGCGATTTATTCAAGTGCTTAACCACACTGACAGTTAGGAAGTTTTTCCTAATGTTCAGCCTAAACCTCCCTTGCTGCAATTTAAGCCCATTGCTTCTTGTCCTATCCTCAGAGGTTAAGAAGAACAATTTTTCTCCCTCCTCCTTGTAACAACCTTTTATGTACTTGAAAACAGTGATGATGTTCCCTCTCAGCCCTGGTCTATACTAGGGGGGGATCGATCTAAGATACGCAACTTCAGCTACGAAAATAGCATAGCTGAAGTCGACGTACTTAGATCGACTTAGTGCGGCGTCTTCATGGTGGTGAGTCGACTGCTGCCGCTCCCTCGTTGACTCCGCCTGTGCCTCTTGCGGCGATGAAGTACAGGAGTCGACGGGAGAGCACTTGGGGATTGATTTATCGTGTCTAGACTAGACACAATAAATTGACCCCAGATAGCTTGATCTCACAGCATTGAGCCCCATCGTAGTGTAGACCTGCCCTTAGTCTTCTCTTCTCCAGACTCCATCTTCCCTCATAGGTCATGTTTTCTAGACCTTTAATCATTTTTGTTGGTCTTCTCTGGACTTTCTCCAATTTGTCCACATCTTTCCTGAAATGTGGTGCCCAGAACTGGACATACTACTCCAGTTGAGGCCTAATCAGTGCGGAGTAGAGCGGAAGAATTACTTCTCGTGTCTTGCTTACAATACTCCTGCTAAGACATCCCAGAATGATGTTTGCTTTTTTTGCAACAGTGTAACTCTGTTGACTCATATTTAGCTTGTAATCCACTGTGACCCCCCAGATCCCTTTCCGCAGTACTCCTTCCTAGGCAGTCATTTCCCATTTTGTATGTGTGCAACTGATTGTTCCTTCCTAGGTGAAGTACTTTGGATTTGCCCTTATTGAATTTCATCCTATTTACTTTAGACCATTTCTCCAGTTTGTCCAGATCATTTTGAATTTTAATTCTATCCTCCAAAGCACTTGCAACCCCTCCCCGCTTGGTATCGTTCACAGCTTGATAAGTGTAACAGAGAGACTCTGCTACTGGGAGGGTTTCACCATGTGTCAGAGGGTTACACCCTGGTGGGAGGGGGCAAGGCCTGTACTGGAATAAGGTCACTCTGTGCTTCACACTGTGGCAGAACCTAGAATGTCCATTAGCAGGGAAAAATCCTGGGGGAATCGGCTTGTGGAATGAACAAATACCCCATCTGAATTCTCTCACATTTACCTTCTCTCCCTGGCAGGCTACAGAATAACGTCCAGGTTTTGCTCCAGATCATCCCCTCCTCCCAGGGGGAAGGAAATGGCTGCAATGGAGCTGGCTCAGGTAAGGGATTATCAAGTTGCTGGTGGTGGGTTCTGCTTGGAGGGAGAGGAGCAGTAAATGCATAGGAGGGTGGGAGCTGCTATAGGTGGTGTGAAATAACTAGGGTGGAGAAAGGAAGGGGACCGGATGTGACAAACCTGCTGAGACTTGTATAATCTAGGGTGTAATTGGTTGTTACCCCGGGGTGCAGTGTGGGGGGCTTCTGGGAACCGCTGTGCCCTCTAACCCTCAAGCTGGGCTGGCCCTTCTCACACTGCTTTGCTGGAGATCCAGCCAGACTCTCCAGGCCCTGTTATCACCCAACACATAAGAACATAAAAACGGCCATAATGGGTCAGAACAAAGGTCCATCTAGCCCAGTATCCTGTCTACCGACAGTGGTTAATGCCCGGTGCCCCAGAGGGAGTGAACCTAACAGGTAATGATCAAGTTATCTCTCTCCTGCCATCCATCTCCACCCTCTGACAAACAGAGGCTAGGGACACCATTCCTTACCCATCCTGGTTAATAGCCATTAATGGACTTAACCTCCATGAATTTAACATGAGAGCAGGTGGCACCATACACCCAGCTAAACTACCTGAGTGCTTTACCTAAGCCACTCAAGGACAGATAGAAGACAACAGCCAATTTCCCAGCAATAAGTGATAGCAAAAGGATCAAAGCAGATTACTTAGCAAATAACCAAAAACCCCAACTAATCCTAACATACTAGATGGATAGAATTTGAATTAGCAATTTCTCACCCTGACTGATGATAGAAGCTGTTCCCCAAGTTTCCATACACAAGCTAGAAATCCCTTTACCCTGGGACCAACACTTCCCCCAGTTCAGTCTTTGTTCCTCAGATGCTTCCAGGAGTTCTCTTGTCTGGGGAATGAGGCCAAGAGATGATGCCACACCCCACCTTACGTAGCTTTTCCATATGGCGGGAACCCTTTGTTCCAAACTCAGTTCCCAGTCCAGTTTGTGGAAAAATACAGGTACCAAAATGGAGTTCAGTGTCATGTGGTCTGGTCACATGCCCTAGCATGCCCTGCTGTAGCCATGACTCATTGGCTGGCTGGAACATTCACAGGAAGGGGAAGCTCTTCCACGGTCCATTGTCTTTGGTGATGAGCCATCAGCACTGTCTGGCTTCTTCATTGTTGTACCTGAAAGGCTAGTTGTGGGTGTTACCCAGAGTAAGCACACTTGAAATACAGATACGTAGTCAATATCCATAACTTCAGATACAAACATGATCCATGCACACAAATAGGATAATCCTATTCAGGAAATTATAACTTTTCCAATGATCCTGCACATGACGCATCTTGCACAAAATACCTCATAATTATGTCCTAATATTATAATCCTACCACTATGCTGAATGTGAGGTGTAGTGTCATATAGTTGGGAATGGAACTTCCCCTCTTTGTGGAACAGGAAATAACCCCCCAGCCAGGGCTTGGAAAACTTCCCAGACGCCTAGTGCTGAAGCCTGAATCTACTGACACTTTATTAGTTACCACCACCCCCAATCTTTGTGGCAACTGCAAACTTTATCAGTGATGATTTTATATTCTCTTTCAGGTCATTAATAAGAATGTTAAATAGCACAGAGCCAAGAACCAATCCCTGCGGGAACCCGCTAGAAATAAATCCACTCATAGACTCATAGACTTTAAGGTCAGAAGGGACCAATATGATCATCTAGTCTGACCTTCCGCATGATGCAGGCCACAAAAGCTGGCCCACCCACTCCTGGAATAATTCTCTCCCTTGACTCAGCTGTTAAAGTCCCCAAATCATTATTTGAAGACTTCAAGTCGCAGAGAATCCTCCAGCCAGCGACCCCTGCCCCATGCTGCGGAGGAAGGCGAAAAACCTCCAGGGCCTTTGCCAATCTACCCTGGAGGAAAATTCCTTCCCGACCCCAAATATGGCGATCAGCAGAACCCCGAGCATGCGGGCAAGATTCTCCAGCCAGACCCGCACTCGACCATGGTTCCCCATTTACAATCCCAGTTTTTAATCTATTTAATGTATGCCGTGTGTATTTTCTATCTTGCTAGTTTTCTAGTCAAAATATTGTGCTGAACCAAGTCATATGCCTTACAGAAGTCTAGGTATATTACATCAATACTATTAGCTGCAACCAAACTTTTGATCTCATCCAATAAGGATATCCAGTTAGTTTAATAGAATCTATTGTGTCTAAACTTTTGTTAATGTGTACTAATTATATTACCCTCCTTTAATTCTTTATTAATGAAATCCAGTATCGGCTGCTCCATTCTCTTGCCCAGTATCAATTTCAGACTAACACTCTTATATTTAGCTGAGTCATCTCTTTTACACTTTTTAAATATTGGCACAGCATTAGCTTTATTCCAGTCTTATGGAATTTCCCCAGTGTTCCAAGTCCTAATTAAAATCAACATTGACAATCCACCACGCTCCTCCATCAGGTCTTTCAAAACTGTTGTTATCTGGACCCACTGATTTAAATACGTCTAACGTTAATAGCTGCTGTTTAGCGTCCTTGTGAGTTATTGTTGGAATGGAAAGACTGTCGTCGTCAATATCTTATTATATGTATTACTTCATCCCTTTTTCTCCAAATCCAGGAGAGACATATTTATTGAACACTTTTACTCAGAAGGCTAACGGCATTTTGGGCTGTATAAGTAGGGGCATTGCCAGCAGATCGAGGAACATGATCATTCCCCTTTATTCGACATTGGTGAGGCCTCATCTGGAGTACTGTGTCCAGTTTTGGGCCCCACACTACAAGAAGGATGTGGAAAAATTGGAAAGAGTCCAGCGGAGGGCAACAAAAATGATTAGAGGTCTGGAGCGCATGACTTATGAGGAGAGGCTGAGGGAACTGGGATTGTTTAGTCTCCAGAAGAGAAGAATGAGGGGGGATTTGATAGCAGCCTTCAACTACCTGAAGGGGGGTTCCAAAGAGGATGGAACTCGGCTGTTCTCAGTGGTGGCAGATGACAGAACAAGGAGCAATGGTCTCAAGTTGCAGTGCGGGAGGTCTAGGTTGGATATTAGGAAACACTATTTCACTAGGAGGGTGGTGAAGCACTGGAATGGGTTCCCTAGGGAGGTGGTGGAGTCTCCTTCCTTGGAGGTTTTTATGGCCCGGCTTGACAAAGCCCTGACTGGGATGATTTAGTTGGGAATTGGTCCTGCTTTGAGCAGGGGGTTGGACTAGATGACCTCCTGAGGTCCCTTCCAACCCTGATATTCTATGATTCTATGATTCTATGACCTCTTCTGCATTATTTTTGATAATACTGTCATTTCCATCTAGTAATTTACCACTATCATTGTTAGGATTAATTTTGTACTTAATATACTTTTTAAACCTTCCTTCTTATTTTCATTGATTGATCATTGATTTCTGATAGCTTTAGGGTGACCAGATGTCCCAATAAAATCGGGACTGCCCTGATATTTAACCCTTTGTCCACGTCCCGATGTACGATCGGGACGTCAATTGTCCCAATATTCAGGTAAGGAGGCGGCGAGTTCCCCACTCCTTGCCTCCTTCTCCTCCCCCAGCGTACCACATCCCCGCTCCTCCCCTCCCTCCCAGTACTTTCCACTGCCTAACAGCTCTTTGGTGTGGTTTGGACTTTCCGGGAGGGAGGGGGAGGAGCGGGGAAGCAGCACGCTCAGGGGAGGAGGCGGAAAAGAGGCAGGGCACGAGCGGTGACTGGGGGGAGGGGGTGGAATGAGGGCAGAGTGAGGGTTGTGCAGGGGCAGGTGAGCATCCACCCGGCAGAGGGGAAGTTGGTACCATAGTCGAGTGGCGGGGGGAGGAAAAGGAGAGTGGCGGGTGGGGAGGGTGAAGAGGAGAGGTTTGGGTGGGGGACTGAGGAGGGACGCAGCAAGCCAGCAGCAGCCTGGGGGATGAGAAAAGGCACGGTGGGGGGAGCTGAGCGAGGGGGGCGGAGCCTGGGGCAGAGTGGAGGCGGAGCCTGGGAGGAGCAGGAGTTGGACTGTGGGCGGGGCTGACGGCACCCCAATGTATCCCGATATTTCAGGGTTGTGATCTGGTCACCCTAGATAGCTTCCCTTATCAATTTTCTAGAATTCTGAACTTCTAACTTATATTCTTTACTATTGACTTCCCCTTTCTTTCATATATTTTATTTGGAGAGTATTGGGATTCCTACCAGGGAGCCACCAGCAGGGTCCAGAGACAGCCCCATCTCCTATATCAAGCTCTGGCTAGTAGGTATGTGATGAATGTGAAGACCCTGCCTCCGTCTGTCAGCTGGGAGACACAAAGGTTCTCTCTTTCTACCCTCTGATGCCTCCTGGCTGCTCTAGGCAAGGTGGGGTGGGACTCTGTTAACATGTGCCTCCCGGAGCCTCCGTTTACCTGGTGCTGCTGTTCCGTGAATAGTGGGGCTGTGACTGGGGCAGCAGGTACTGAGTGTTGGATTCTTTCTCTTTCAAGGGCCGGTGACTTTCGAGGAGGTGGCTGTGTATTTCACCAGGGAAGAGTGGGCTCTGCTGGACCCAACTCAGAGAGCCCTCTACAGGGATGTCATGCAGGAGAACTATGAGACAGTGGTCTTGCTGGGTAAGGAGTCCTGTCCCTTCCGTTATTAGAAGCTGTGGAGTTCTAAAGAACCTGAGTAATAATAACTTTATACCTTTATTCATCATAGAAATTTTGACAAGTTTCCTTGTCCCCCTTTTTTGCTTCATCTCCCACCCACTAGTATAATTTTTGGACATGTGCCTTTTTGGTGCCGTCGGTCATTTTAAAATTGCATTTAATGTATCCTTATTGGCTACATTAATAACTACATTAATAACTGTAGCTTTCATGCCTTTTCCTCATTTTAAGAGGAAAATATGCTGCCTAAATTAAGTAAATAGGTGTATGACTCATTCATGGCTTGCGTGACAGTCAGATGAGCTCCTCTTTTGATAGGAGAGCGTATAATGTTGCCATTCAGGACCCCACAGGTGAAGGGAGAAGAGAGCTGTGGGAGGGGAGGAGAAGGGGGGGGAGTAGATAATTCTGGGGTGCCAGGACATGGGGAGGGTGTGTATAGGATTAGAGCTAAGAAGCAGCAGGGAGGGATGAGGTAGTGAGAGTCGAGGAGGGAACACAAGAAGTTCCCTAGGTGCTGGGAGGTGGTGCCAGCCGAGAGTAACAGGACAAAGGGGAGTGGAGTGTGGAGGAAGGGCACCAGGGAAGTGGGCTGGGTGGGTCAGAGGGAGGGAGGAGAGGTTTTGGTATCTAGAGCTGTGGGGGATCCCAGAGCTTTAACCCCCAATCCCTACCCAAGCCTTGTTGCTTTAGAGCCTCCACTCCAGTTTTATTTCTGTTCAGTTTCACTTCATTATACATTCCCCCCCACAATATTATTATTTCAACTCTTGACCTCCCTCTCCCACTCATTAGCCCCCTCCCGATATAACCTCCCCATCTCTATGCACAGCGACCCTGGCTGCTGATCCTGAGTCCTTGCTGCATTCCTCCCTCCTGTACCAGGGCCCCTACCCAGGCACAAATGGGGACTTTGTTGATGATGTCACAGGGTGGTAGTGTAGCCTGTACAATTTTTACACCTATAAGATTACGTATTGGGGTACAACTTGCCTTTGTACATGGCTACTCAAAGTTAATTGAGGAGATGAAATTTGGTGAAACACACAGAACTTGATTTAATACAGACAGTTATAATTGAGGTAAATATAGTAAAGAGGGTCTTGCACTGTGCGTACTTGCAAATTATGGACACCACTGGAAACAGAGATCGAGGGGCAAGGGAGACCATTAGAAGGGAGGCCCTCCTTCAGTTTACACTGTCTCGGGGACCCGACAAAATGAAAAAATGGTAACTAAGAGAGGTATTTTATCCACTTTCTTATGGTAATAGGATGGCTATATATCATATCTGCTCCTTTACTCTGATTACAATAATGTCAATAGCTGCCCCAAACCATACGTGGCCTTTGGGAAGTCCATAATTAAGCATCAAGCATTAATACTCATGATTCACATCACTTATTTATTAATAATTCCAGTATATGAATGCGGTCCAACTGCTGAGATACTTCATAGCAACCTAATTGCTAAAGCCCGCCCCAAACTTCCTTCTTTCAGAATCCTGTGGCGTATTGCACCTGTTTGTGGTTCCTCGTTAGTCTCTCAAAATGGGGGTGCAAAATATCTGACCTGGGATTCTCTCCTTAGGCCTATTCAGGTAAATCTCAGACTTCAACATAACTGCTCCCACAGAGCCTCAACCTAATATAAGGCCCTTAACTGTAGCAAGCTTAGGCTATGTCTACACTACCGTTTGCACAACGTAGCTGGAGTCGATGTACCTTAGGTCAAGTTACCGCAGGGTCTACTTACCTTACTCTTCTCATCAGGGTAGAGTACAGGAGTCTACTGCAGAGAGAGCTGTAGTGGATGTGGTGGGTCTTTACTAGACCCGCTACATCGACCACCGGTGGATCAATCTCAGAGCTTTAATCCCGGCTGTAGTGTAGTCCCTACCCTTAATAACCCATTTATATATGATCACCTCCTTGCTCCTCCACGCATGTTCCAAGCTAATAAGCAATACTCTGATAATGACATTTTACATCTAGCGAGTATAAAATTGCCCACAAGACATGAGACTAGGTCATAGA
>NW_020689990.1:0-2053 GCF_002925995.2 Terrapene triunguis
CAAAAGCACAAAGATCCCCTCTGCTAGCAAGTGGCAATGGAAAGCAGAACTGCGCTATCTGTGAGCCAAGAGATCTTTTAGGAGAACTTTTTGGCACCAGCAACCCCCTCATCCTTACAAGAAGAGTCAGCAGCAGGACAACAAAGGTTCTTCTCCAACCCCTCTCGATTTGGGGACTGCTGGTTCAACAAAACTGGCTGTATAGACAAGGGCACCTGCTCTCCAACTTCATCTATCCCCCTCAATTGTCCTCCTGTGAGACCTGCAGATTCTCGGCTCTTTCATGTCAGGATATCATGAAGCCTTTTCTGTTAAGCTCTCCCATCGGGGCATGATCCTTGCTCTTGAGGGAATCCAAACACAGGAGTGGGAACACAAGCACAGGGGGCACTGCAGATGTCTGGAAAGCCAGTTTTAGGGGGCCCCATAAAGAAAATATTCTAAGATATTGAGTGTACCTGACCTGAGCCCCATGGCACAAGGGAGGTGGTGAGACTTTTACAGATGAAGGAATATTGTACCCAATAAAATACAGGGTCATCTATGCAAGCAAGTCATGTTTAGGACATGGGCTACGGAGATGAATGGGAAAGGAGATAGAATACCAGCTGACTATGCAAAGCTCATTACAGACTGCCTTTCCTTCCATTATGCCTCTTCGGAAGGAGTCTGAGGTGGCCAAGATAGTCCAAGCCTGAGCCCCCACCAGAGATGGATACAAAGATAATAATGGCAGCCCTGTGTATGCAGCATAACACATGTAGGATAGATTTAGAAGTTGCAGTGTTTGGTACAAGCTACCTGGTGTTCAGGGTGTTAGAATAGCAGTTAGTACAGTTTGAATCTTGGCTATCTAAAGACTATGCATTCACATTAAAGTCTTTCTTAGATTGCACCACAACTTGTGTTCAGGCAGGCAGGATCCCCCCATTCTCCAACTCGTTCAACTCTTGCAGGACCTTCCATCATCTTAAACTGGTGAAAAATGGCCAAAGAGACAGAGCAAATAGAACAGCTTCTTCCCTTTAGAACCTTTCAGAGTAGTTTTATCTCTATACCTTTTCTCATCATAGAAATTTGAACAGTTTTCCACTCTCCCTTTTTGCTTTATGTCCCATTCCTAGGGCTCATTTCTTGGACACTTGCATTTTTCGGTCCTTCAGCCTTTTTGAAAAATCTTTTTTTTTTAATTTTTATTTAATTGGTACTTATTGGGTGCCTTAGAACAATATGATTAAATAAAACTTTCATGCCTTTTCCTCATTTTTAGAGGAAAATATATTTAATGCATTTCTAAATAAAGTCCAGTAAACAGGTATACAAAGTCTGAATGACAGAAGAGTAAAGGAGAAGTGTTAACATGCATTTTTTTAGAGAAAAATAATTTACAAAATCTTAGTAACTGCAGAATAAAGAAGTGTTAAGACAGATGTGAATCATCCCTTTTTAGGAAAATAATTTTATGCAGTTCTAAATAAAGGTGATTAAACAATTCCACAGAGGTCACAAAATATTAGTGGTAGAGTGAGAAACTACAACCTCAGAGCTAGTTACCTATTACAGGGGACAGACACCTTTCAGGGATGACCAAGAAAGTTTTAAAACAGGAGGGAAGGGGAAAAAAGCAGAGAGAAGAGAAAAGCATCTCAAACCTCAGACTGTTACATCCCCTGTTCTGGGACCTTGTGAAAAACCTTGTGCCTTCTTGGCTGAACCAATCAGAAGATAGAATCATAGAATCATAGAATATCAGGGTTGGAAGGGACCTCAGGAGGTCATCTAGTCCAACCCCCTGCTCAAAGCAGGACCAATTCCCAACTAAATCATCCCAGCCAGGGCTTTGTCAAGCCGGGCCTTAAAAACCTCTAAGGAAGGAGATTCCACCACCTCCCTAGGTAACGCATTCCAGTGCTTCACCACCCTCCTAGTGAAATAGTGTTTCCTAATATCCAACCTAGACCTCCCCCACTGCAACTTGAGACCATTGCTCCTTGTTCTGTCATCTGCCACCACTGAGAACAGCCGAGCTCCATCCTCTTTGGAACCCCCCCCT
>NW_020689990.1:2153-3635 GCF_002925995.2 Terrapene triunguis
CCTCATAAGTCATGTGCTCCAGCCCCCTAATCATTTTTGTTGCCCTCCGCTGGACTCTTTCCAATTTTTCCACATCCTTCTTGTATTGTGGGGCCCAAAACTGGACACAGTACTCCAGATGAGGCCTCACCAATGTCGAATAAAGGGGAATGATCACGTTCCTCGATCTGCTGGCAATGCCCCTACTTATACAGCCCAAAATGCCGTTAGCCTTCTTGGCAACAAGGGCACACTGTTGACTCATATCCAGCTTCTCGTCCACTGTGACCCCTAGGTCCTTTTCTGCAGAACTGCTACCTAGCCATTCGGTCCCTAGTCTGTAGCAGTGCATAGGATTCTTCCGTCCTAAGTGCAGGACTCTGCACTTGTCCTTGTTGAACCTCATCAGGTTTTTTTTGGCCCAATCCTCTAATTTGTCTAGGTCCTTCTGTATCCGATCCCTACCCTCCAGTGTATCTACCACGCCTCCCAGTTTAGTGTCATCTGCAAACTTGCTGAGAGTGCAGTCCACACCATCCTCCAGATCATTAATAAAGATATTAAACAAAATCGGCCCCAGGACCAACCCTTGGAGCACTCCGCTTGAAACCGGCTGCCAACTAGACATGGAGCCATTGATCACTACCAGTTGAGCTCGACGATCTAGCCAGCTTTCTATCCACCTTACAGTCCATTCATCCAGCCCATACTTCTTTAACTTGGCGGCAAGAATACTGTGGGAGACGGTATCAAAAGCTTTGCTAAAGTCAAGGAATAACACATCCACTGCTTTCCCCTCATCCACAGAGCCAGTTATCTTGTCATAGAAGGCAATTAGGTTAGTCAGGCACGACTTCCCCTTGGTGAATCCATGCTGACTGTTTCTGATCACTTTCCTCTCCTCTAAGTGTTTCATAATTGATTCCTTGAGGACCTGCTCCATGATTTTTCCAGGGACTGAGGTGAGGCTGACTGGCCTGTAGTTCCCCGGATCCTCCTTCTTCCCTTTTTTAAAGATGGGCACTACATTAGCCTTTTTCCTGTCATCCGGGACCTCCCCCGATCGCCATGAGTTTCCAAGATGATGGCCAATGGCTCCGCAATCACATCCGCCAACTCCTTTAGCACCCTCGGATGCAGCGCATCCGGCGCCATGGATTTGTGCTCATCCAGTTTTTCTAAATAGTCCCGAACCACTTCTTTCTCCACAGAGGGCTGGTCACCTCCTCCCCATACTGTGCTGCCCAGTCCAGCAGTCTGGGAGCTGACCTTGTTTGTGAAGACAGAGGCAAAAAAAGCAATGAGTACATTAGCTTTTTCCACATCCTCTTTCACTAGGTTGCCTCCCTCATTCAGTAAGGGGCCCACACTTTCCTTGACTTTCTTCTTGTTGCTAACATACCTGAAGAAACCCTTCTTGTTACTCTTAACATCTCTTGCTAGCTGCAACTCCAAGTGCGATTTGGCCTTCCTGATTTCACTCTTGCATGCCTGAGCGATATT
>NW_020689991.1:0-1821 GCF_002925995.2 Terrapene triunguis
ATTTCCAGTCTGAATTTGTCCAGCTTCAACTTCCAGACAATGGATCTTGTTATCGGTTTCTTTTGAAGACTGAGGAGCCCATTATTAAGTATTTGTTTTCTGTTTAGATGTAACCCACACAGCTCCTGGGTGTGGAGTTCTGTCCCATCTAGTGGCACCGATACCACTTAAAGAGAGAGATAAAATGAGTCTGCTTTACAGCCTTAGCTAACAGGCAACTGGCTTTTAGCTCATTTTGTAGAGGCTCAAGCACTAAGCTCCAGAGGTCCCAAATTCGATCCCACCCGCCAAGGACTGGGATCTGTCGGTGTTACATAGGCATATATAGACTGTGATCAAATCACCCCTTAACCCTCTCTTTGTTACGCTAAATACATTGAGGTCCTTGAGTCTACTGCTATAAGGCAGGTTTTCTAATCATTCTCATGGATCTTCTCTGAACTCTTTGCAATTTACCAACATTCTTCTTGAATTGTGGACATCAGAACTGGACACAGGATTCCAGCAGCGGTGGCACCAGTGCCAAATATAGAGGTAAAATAACCTCTGTACTCCTACTCAAAATTCCTGTTAGACATCCAAGAATCACATTAGCCTTTTTGGCCACAGTGTCACACTGGGAGCTCATGTTCAGCAGATTATTCACCACGGCCCCCCAAAGTTTTTTCAGAGTCACTGCTTCCCAGGGAAGATTCCCCCCTCTGGTAAATATGGCTGACATTCTTTGTCCCTAGATGTAGACCTTTACATTTAGCCGTATGAAAACGTGTCTTGTTTGCTTGCGCCCAGCTTACCAAGCAATCCAGATTGCTCTCTATCAGTGACCTGTCCTCTTCATTATTTACCACTCCCCTAGTTTTTCTGTCACCTCTAAGTTTATCAGTGATGATGTTGTTTTCTTCCAGGTCATTGATAAAAATGTTCAATAGCGTAGGGCCAAGCATTGAGTCCTGCAGGACCCCACTGGAGACACACCCACTCATTGACCATTCCCCATTCATAATTACATTGTGACACCTATCACTTAGCCAGCTTTTAGGCCAGGTCTACACTACCACTTATGTCAGCAAAATTTACGCCGCTCACGGGTGTGAAAAAACACACCCCTGAGCTACATAAGTTACACTGATCTAACTGCTAGTGTGGACACTCGCGCACCCACCAACACAGTTACAACCACTCATTGGTTTAATTCTGTCAAGGGGAGAGCTCTATCCGGTCCGCATACAGCAGCTACAGGAGAGATCTTACAGAGGTGCAGCTGCATCGGTAGAGCTGTGCCACTGTAAGCACGCTAGTGCAGACGTGGCCGTAGTCAATGTGTGCCAGGCTCATGTTCTATCATTCTAGTTTTACATCAAAATGTCACACGGTACCAAGTCAAATGCCAGTACTAATAAGTACATTACAGAGGAAAAACAGAAACAACAGGCTCATGAAAAATGTCTAAAAATAGAAAATGTAATGAAGAGGGAGGAATTATTTCAGGAGTCAGTGACTGAAACTACAGAACAAAGAACCTGAGCAATGCAAGAGGAAAAACCAATTGATAATGGAACAATTTGCCAGGGGAAGAAGCTTTCGGTGCTCAGCTATTAGATTCAGACTAACACGGCTACCCCTCTGATACTAGAGATGCTGAAGAACTCGTGAGATACAACACAGCCCTTAGGAAATACCTGAGATAAGACCTGTGCAATCTGACCTTGCAAAGAGCAGAGCTCGGCCAAGGCTTTCAAACCCTGACCCAAAGCCCAATGCAGTCAGTGGAAAGACTCCCGCTGACATCACTGGGCTTTGGATCAAGCCGTTACTGCCCAC
>NW_020689992.1:0-1000 GCF_002925995.2 Terrapene triunguis
GAGTACCTGAAGGAGGACATAGGAAAGCTCCTGATTCACCGTCTTTGCTTTAACTCTTTGATACCAGTCTTTCCCTTAGCCAGGTGTAGTGCTTGTGTATTGGAGAAAATTTGTCCCTCCATGGACCATACCACACTTATTCAAGTGATAAATAAAGGACTTTAATCTTCATGGACAGTAAATCTAATACTACAATCAGAGGCATGGTACTGTGAAAACGCTGACAGTGGAGAGACAGATTATTACCACTAGCTGGTAAAATATAAAAATAACCTAATCTTCATTTCTTTAGCTGCCATACATTTCCAGATTTCATTTAAAATAAACATTAAAAAAAGGATAAAAGGGTAAGCATGACACTTATGTGCATAGTAGGTTACAATGTCTTTCTGCTGAAGAGCCAGATTCTACCCTCCACAAAAACTGTAAGTTTCAATTCACTCAAACAGATAGATAAAGAGACAGAGAGAGATGCATGTAGATGGAGAGTGAATAATTTGGTGAGAGAGAGAATGATGAGGAATAGAACTTATTTTTAATTAATAAAATATACAAAATATACAATAATTTTATTCTTTCTTTAACTGCTTTATATTTCCACCATGCAAAGTACGGCAGTCCACTTGGTATTGGGATCCATTTGTTTTCAGTTTAGCTTAATGACAAAAATTGCAGTTTCTCATGATTGCATATATAAAATCTACGTGCCCCTCAATGGCATGGTAGGTTAATACAAGACTTTACACAAGAGCCAGATTCTGCTCTCCACAACACCAGAAAGTTTTGAATATTCCAACAGAGAGACAAATAGTTGGATATATAGATAGAGACAGAAGGAAACCCACAAAAAGAGAAATGGGAAAATAATATTATGACAAGAGCTAGCTACCCACGTGATTCAGATAGATAGATTGATAGATCAATAGATAGATAGATAGATAGATACTGACTGCTGAGACAGATATGATGATGATGGTGAAGATGATGATGATGAATGCTT
>NW_020689993.1:0-7548 GCF_002925995.2 Terrapene triunguis
AGCGGGGCGGGGGGCGCTGGGCTGCGGGGAACGGGGCGGGGGGCTCGGCGGGGGGCGCTGGGCTGCGGAGAGCGGGGCGGGGGGCTCGGCGGGGGGCGCTGGGCTGCGGGGAGCGGGGCGGGGGGGCTCAGCAGGGGGCGCTGGGCTGTGGGGAGCAGGGCGGGGGGGGCTCGGCGGGGGGCGCTCTGCCCTCGCAGTCAATGCTGACCTCACTGCTCAAGGTGCTGATCTCTCCTCTGCCTTTGGTCACCTCTAGGACAAGCAGAGGGGAAAGCCGGCAAAGGGACAAGATTCAGCTGTGACCCTAGACACGCCTGTATTCCCGCCCGGCTGCTCGACTCTTTGTCCCAACCAGGCCTCGTGAGGGAGCATTTGAAAACCATCGCTGCACAGGTAAGCCGTCTCGTGGTGAGATATAATGGAACAACGCGGCAGGAGAGGGGCTGGCTTGTCCTCCAATTGTCTGTTTTAAAGGCTGCATTTGAGCCCTGTAGGGACGGGGGCTGCCCCGGCCTTAAACCCAAACCCAGCAGGGTGGCCAGTGACAATGAGACTGCAAATGTGAAAAATCGGGACAGGGGGTGGGAGTAATAGGAGACTATATAAGAAAAAGACCCCAAAAATCAGGACTGTCCCTATAAAATCAGGACATCTGGTCACCCTACGTGTACCTATGCGATAAACAGACCCACTGAAACTCATGACAAGGTTGCAAACTAAGTGTGAGTCAACAGCCGTTGCAAAACACACACACAAAAAAGCAAGCATGATTCCCGCCTGCATTAGCAAGCGTGAAGTAAGCAAGCCGTGATTCTGAGAAGTGATTCTTCCACTCTGCTCAGCATTGATCAGGCCGCAGCGGGAGTTCTGGGCCCAACTCGGGGCACCAGGTTTCAGAAAGGATGTGGACAAATTGGAGAATGTCTGGAGGAGAGCAACATGATGAAACGTCTGGAAGACGTGACCCAGGAAGAAAGATTGAAAAAAGTGGGGTTGTTTAGTCTAGAAGAGAAGACGCGTGTAGGTGTGAGGGGGTGAGATAAGTCACCAAGTACATAAACGAGTATTATAAAGACAGGGGATCAATAAATTGTTCTCCTTAACCACCCAGGACAGGACATAAAATGAGGGGCTCAAATTGCTGCAAGGGAGGTTTAGGTTGGACATTGGGAAAAACTTCCTAACGGTCAGGATAGTTAAACACTGGAACCAAATTACCTAGGGAGGTGGTGGAATCTCCATCACTGGAGGTTTTAAGAGCATCCCAGTCAGAGATGGTGTAGATCAGGAGCGGGCAAACTACGGCCCACGGGCCGGTGCTCCAGCCGGGGTGCAGGGTCAGGGGCCGCTCCACGCGGCTCCCAGAAGCCGCAGCATGGCTCCCCTCTGGTGCTCCAATGGGAGCTACAGAGGCGGTGCCTGCGGACGGGGCAGTGTGCAGAGCCGCCTGGCCGCTCCTCCGCGTAGGAGCCGGAGAAGGGACATGCCACTGCTTCCGGGAGCCGCTTGAGGTAAGCGCTGCCCAGAGCCTGCATCCCTGAGCCTCTGCGTCATGGGGACCCGGGTCCAACCGGCCATATCCTGGGCTTCCTAGCGCCTTCTCCAAATGTGGCCACTCTAGCCCTTGGCTCGTGGTGCAGCCTGGGGAAACTTGACCGTCCACCAAACTTGACTGTCTGGAGGACAAAGAGATTCGGCCCGTGGGACACTTCTGGGGAACTCCCAGAGCATGAGTCCCCGTGGGGCTGTGTCTACCCTGCCAAGCAATAGGGCTTGAACCTTGGGTCCTGGCTTCACCCTCTTGAGATCCTGGGACCCTGGGTTAGCACAATTTGTGTGTAGACACAAGTTATTGGGATCCAGCCGGGGTATTTCATGGCCTGGGTTCTACAGGAGGTTGGCACTCTCAGGATTTGGGGCTGTAAAATTGAAGGGCTCGCGAGCGGGGAGGATCCCAGAGCCCGTGCCCAAGCGTCTACATGGCAGTTTTTAGCCCCTGCATCACATGCCTGAGTCAGCTGATCCGGGCTGTGCGGTTCGGCGCGGCGAGTCTTTTATCGCAGTGTAGACGGGCCCTCTGAATCCGCGCCAATCAGATTCTAGCCCCATGTTTCAGGGCAGCAAGCGATCATCTCAGAGCGGCCTTGTCTACTCCGTGTGGGTTTTTACACCCCGCCGATCCTCACAGTATCCGAGCGCCCCCCAACCGGGCGTTACGCCGGGGGGCCGCACGTGTGCCGTGGGTGGTTTGTTCTCTCGTCCGCTCCCCAGAGCGGGGCGCGCATGGCGTGCTGGAGGGTCTTGTTTTGGTAGGGTTGTTGCTTTGGTTTGCCGCTCACTAGACCCGTTGCCGTGTGTGTATATTAGAGAAGGGTCAAACAAAGAAGAACAGACGTGATTTGACGCGGGCTGGGAAGCCGATGCGGAGAGCGGAGGACGGGTGAACTGGGTGTTGCCGTGCCTAGGTGGGTGGCTTCGCTGTAGCCCAGCTCGGAAGCCCTGAAGAGACAAGGCCAGGTTGTTGTCGGCCAGCACGGGACGGAGAGGGCAGCAAGCATCCCGCAAGCGATGTGGGAGCCCAGCGCCGGCGAAAAATCCAGGAGAACTCCCGGGCGAAGGGCTGAGTTTGAGCAGCTGAGAATCAGGAACAAATCTGCCTCGGAGCATCAGCCCAGAGCCGCACCCCATCCTGAGTGTGATAGCACTCTCCCCCCCCACCCCCGCTAGCTGGGAAGTCCCCTCCCTTGTGGTTTTGCCCTTCGGCAAATGTCGCGGCTTGGATGCCCCCATCAGCCTCACCATCTCTAGGTCATATCTTCAGGCGACCGAGCGTGTCCAGCAGGACAGATGCCAGCCGGCACTGGCTAAGTGGCCCGGTGCCTTGTGTGCGGGGTGTGGCTTTTCTCCAAAGCACCAGGAATCGGCCGTGCCCTGGCACGGACTTGGTGGAACATTGGCTGGCGAGATGGAGTCAGGATTACCAGTTAGCAGATGACACCGGGCGTCAGGACTCCTGGGTTCTGTTCCCAGTTCCGGGAACCAGCACGACCTCCTAGTTAGAGCAAGGCCAGGGCTGGGGATCAGAACTCGGGGTATCTATTCCGAGCTCTGGGAGGGGAGTCGGATCTGGTGGGTGGGGTGTGATCGGGAGTCAGGACTCCTGGGTTTAGTTCCTAGCTTTAGAGGGAAGGGGAGTCCGGTGGTTAGAGCATGGCGGCTGGGCGCCAGGACTCCTGGGTTCTGTTCCCAGCTCTGGGAGGGGGCAGGGTCTAGGGGTTAGGGGGGGGGGGGGGGCGCTGGGAGTCAGGACTCCTGGGTTCTATCCCCAGCTCTGGGAGGGGAGTGGTGTCTAGTGGTTAGAGCAGGGGGATGGGAGCCAGGTCTCCTGGGTTCTCTCTCCAGCTCAGGGAGGGGAGTGGAGTCTAGTGGTTAGATTGAGGTGGTGGGGGGAGGAGGGAGCAGTCTGGGAGTCAGGACTCCTGAGTTCTCTCTCTGGCCCTGGAGACCCACTTCAGGCTAGCGAAGCCGTGTGCAGCCCCATTCGCCCCGGTCCTCCTCCCCCGCCCCCGGCTCCCCTAGCCTGTTGAGACGGCTCATCCCCAGCCTGAGGCCTGGCTGAGCGGGGGCCACCGCCATCGCCTCCTGGCACTGGAAGATTCCTGGGAATGTGGGTGGATTGTGCAACAGCCTGGCTGCAGAAGGTTGCAGAGAGGAAGTGTGCGAGGGCCGCTGGCTCCCCCCCACGCTTCCCCGGCCGCTAGAAACCATTCCCTGAATGCCGTCATGCTGGGGCTGGCTGCTGAGTTGAGCCCAACGGAGCCGATTCTCCCGAATGACAGTTCAGAGCAGAGGATCCGGACCCCCAGGAAAACAAATCAGAACCCACAGAACAGAGGATCTGGACCCCCAGAAAAATGGATCCGAACTGTGGCTCGGAGCTCCCAAGAGTCAGGGGAAGTTAAACACGAGATTTCAAATGATTTCTGAACATGGTGGTTTAAAATAGAACATTCCAATACACGGCACGGAGCGCGCCCGCCCCAGGGAAGTTACAGCTGGGTGGGAGGGGAAACTGAGGCAGGGGACCAGCCTTGTGGAAAGTCATCAACAGAACGGCTGCGAATAGAACCCAGGCGTCCTGGCGCTGCAGCGGGGGCCTGAGCCTCTGGGCCCTGCTACCTTTCTAGCGCTAGGGAAATTGCCTGAGTGGGATCAGACTCCCGGGTGGGCTGGATCCAAGCTGGGGGCGAGGTGCCTGCTGGCTCCAGGTCTTGGGACATTCCCGAGACTGTGAGAAGGCAGCAGCTGTGAAGCCCTGATACTCCACCCCAGCCTGGGCCTCCCAGAGCCAGGACAATGCCCATCCCCACCCCCCATCCCATCCCTGGCCTCTCAGAGCCAGGACAATCCCCATCCCCCTCACCCCCATCCCATCCCTGGCCTCTCAGAGCCAGGGAAACTCCCATCCCCGCATCCCATCCTGGGCATTTCAGAGCTGGGAAATTCCCTTCCCCCATTCCCATCCCATCCCCGGCCTCTCAGAGCCGGGACAATCCCTATCTCCCCCTCCATCCCATCCCGGACCTCTTAGACCGGGGACAATCCCTCCCCCCCATCCCATCCCCAGCCTCTCAGAGCCAGGAAATACCCATCTCTCTTCAGAGCCAGCATAACCCCATTCCTCGCCCCCCCCTCCAACCCAGGATATCCCAATCTCCCTACCCCGTCTGAGCGATCCCCGTCCCGCCCTCCCCTGCAGAGCCGGGGTATCCCCTCCCCGGGGCTGTCTGGTTACAGCGCCTTGTTGTTGTTATTGATCCTTGGACTTTCGCGGCTGATTCAGCAGGGATTTCCCGGTGCATCGGGGCACGTTGCCAGTGATTCACGCCCCGGAAACCTGGGGTCCTGATGCAGAGCCAAACCGGAAGCCCTAGCCCCATCAGGGCTTGCCGTCCTTCCAGGGATGCGAGAGGGTGTGCGGGCTTCCCTCCCGGCCTACTTTGACATGTTCCCATCTCACTGGTCCCCCTGCAAGATCACCCCAGTGTCATCTACGCCCGTGCAAAGCGCTAGGTCCCAGTGCAGATCCCTGGGGGACCCCTCTCTTTACCTCTTTCCACTCTGAAAACTGACTGTTTATTCCTACCCTTTGTTTCCTGTCTTTTAACCAGTTACCGATCCAGGAGAGGACCTTCCCGCGTCTCCCATCTCAGCTTACTTTGCTCAAGAGCCTTTGATGAGGGACCTTGTCAACGGCTTTCTGAAAATCTAAGTACACTATGTCCACTGGATCCCCCTTGTCCACATGTTTGTTGACCCCCTCAAAGAATTCTAGTAGATTGGTGAGGCGTGATTTCCCTTTACAAAAGCCGTGTTGACTCTTCCCCAACAATCGTGTTCATCTCTGTGTCGGATAATTCGGCTCTTTACTATAGTTTCAACCCATTTGACCGGTACTGAAGTTAGGCTTATGGGCCTGTAATTGCCAGGAACTTTTTTGAAAAATCAGCGTCATGTTAGCTAGCGTCCGGTCATCCGACACAAAGGCTGATTTCAGCAACAGGTTACATACCACCGCTCGTAGTTGTGCAATTTCAAATCTGAATTCCTTTAGAACGCTGGGGTGAATGCCATCTGATCCTGGTGATTTATTACTGTTTCATTTATCTATTTGTTCCAAACCCGCCTCTATCGACATCTCATTCTGTGTCATCTGAGAAGAATGGCTCATCTATGGGGATCTCCCCCACAGCCGCTACCTAACATAGAGCAGCCCAGTGGCTGCTCTGAGATACGCCCAGTTGCCCACAGCCCCAAGGGGTTTTCCCAGAATCAAGGAATAGCTGGGGTGCAGCCAATGTAAACAGAGGCTGTGGAACGTGCCATTGGGGATTCCCGGGTAGCCAGTGAAACCAACTTTCCTGGCCATGACCTGTCCTCACCCCTTTCCATTATTCACCTCTGCTACATTCCTCTCCAGAGACAGCTGCACTGTAACGCTGCCGGGATGGCTTCTTGTAGATTACAGGAGGCTAGATTCTGCCTTGTTTATGCCACAAATGAGGAAGCCAAATAACCCAGGCGTCCTGTCTACCTGCCCACCTCCCACTCTAACCACTAGTCTCCACTCCTCTCCCAGTGCCAGGTCCAGAACCCAGGAGTCCCTGGGTTCTCACTAGGGTGACCCGATGTCCCAATTTGATAGGGACAGTCCCAATATTTGGGGTTTTGTCTTAGGGTATGTCTACACTACAGGATTAATCCGAATTTAGATAATTCGAATTTGGGAAACAGGTTGTATAAATTCGATTGTGCGCGGCCACACTAAGCACCTTAATTCGGTTTTAAACCACATTAATTCGGTGGTGTGCGGCCACACTACCCCATTAACTTAAACACAGTAATTCGGTGGTGTGCGTCCACACTAACCCTAATTCGAATTAACAAAATCGATTTAGGCTCTACTCCGTTCGTCGAGGTGGAGTACAGAAATCGATTTAAAGGGCCCTTTAATTCGAATTAACTGGCTCTGTAGTGTGGACGGGTGAAGGGTTAATTCGGATTAAGGCAGCTAAATCCGAATTAAAGTCCTAGTGTAGACCAGGCCTAAGATATTACCCCCCGCCACACACACTCCCGTCCCGATTTTTCACACTTGCTACCTGGTCATCCTAGTTCAAACCACCAGACCCCATTCCTCTCCCAGAGCTGGGGATAGAACCCAGGAGTCCTGGGATGATTGCGGCCATACGCTCCCCTTTCAGAGTCAAGAATAGAACCCAGGAGTCCTGCCTCCCAAGCCTGTGCTCTAACCACTAGACCCCACTCCCCCACCCACAGCAGGAACTGGCCCATGCTGCTCTTGGCTTAGGCCTCTGTTTGAAAGCAGGTGGGCGAAAGCCCTGGAGAGAGACGTAACGCTGCAGTGACTGCACAGGCCGGTCTAGGTTTGCCCTGAGGTTTGTCATTTCCTGAGACTCGGGGGCCGAGTCAGTTTTCTGTCTCGCTGCAGAGGGGTGCGCCGGCACGCGAGCGCCCGCGTGGGAAACTTCCCGCTTGCTCGTTTGTTTGTTTCCCAAAAGCGTTACGGTGACGATGCGCCTCGCTGCAAGAAAGGGGAACACGGAGCAGCCGCTGCGCTGAGCGTGCCCTGGCTGCTTCCGGAAACTGGCCACTTCCCGGGCGCTGACGCAGCCCCAAATTACAGGGCGAGGGGCACCGTGAACAGTCCCTGGCGAGCAAACTGAGAACTGAAAGCCTGACGCAACTCGGGCCAGCGCTCCTAGCACCCAGGGTAGGGGGTAGGTTGGGGGTGTGGCCGGGGCACACTGTACTGTGGCTATTCTCTGCCCCCTAGGGTCCATTAGTAGAGAAGTGGTGGGCCAGGATGGGGAGTCCGGCCCGGGCATCTCAGGTCCTGCCTGGGCTACTAATGTTGCTTCTTGAGGGGTACTGACAACTGGGCGATTAGGCGCCCCAGCCTGGCCCCGCTCCCCAGCAGGTGTGTGTGTGTGTGTGTGTGTGTGTGTGTGTGTGTGTGTGTGTGTG
>NW_020689994.1:0-3018 GCF_002925995.2 Terrapene triunguis
CCACGGCATTAAGGGGTAGGCGGGTTCTCCCAGGATCATAATGGGCATTTCAACTTCCCCTATGGTGATCTTCTCGTCCAGGAAGAAAGTCCCTGCTTGCAGTTTCATGAATAGGCCAGTGTTCTGAAAGATGCATGCATCATGCACCTTTCCACACCAGCCTGTGTTAATGTCTGTGAAATGCCCACGGTGGTCCACAAGTGCCTGCAGAACCATAGAGAAATACCTCTTCCAATTAATGTACTTGGTGGCTAGGTGGTCTGGTGCCAGAATTGGAATGTGCATGCCATCTATTGCCCCGCCACAGTTAGGGAAGCCCATTTGTGCAAAGCCATCCACAATGTCACACACGTTGACCAGAGTCATGGTCTTATGGAGCAGGATGCGATTAATGGCCCTGCACACTTCCATCAACACGAGTCCAACGGTCAACTTTCCCACTCCGAACTGGTTAGTGACCAATTGGTAGCAGTCTGGAATAGCCAGCTTCCACAGTGCAATCGTTACGTGCTTCTCCAATGGCAGGGCAGCTTTCATTCTCATGTCCTTGCACCGCAGTGCTGGGGTGAGCTCATTACACAGTCCCATGAATGTGGCTTTCCTCATCTGAAAGTTCTGCAGTCACTGCTCGTCATCCCAGACGTGCATGACGATGTGATCCCACCACTTAGTGCTTGTTTCCCAAGCCCAAAAGCAGCATTCCACTGTGGTCATCACCTCTGTGAATGCCACAAGCAATGTCATAAGAACGGCCGTACCGGGTCAGGCCAAAGGTCCATCTAGCCCAGTATCCTGTCTACCGACAGTGGCCAATGCCAGGTGCCCCAGAGGGAGTGGACCTAACAGGCAATTATCAAGTGATCTCTCTCCTGCCATCCATCTCCATCCTCTGACAAACAGAGGCTAGGGACACCATTCCTTACCCTTCCTGGCTAATAGCCATTAATGGACTTAACCTCCATGAATTTATCCAGTTCTCTTTTAAACCCTGTTATAGTCCTAGCCTTCACAACCTCCTCAGGTAAGGAGTTCCACAAGTTGACTGTGCGCTGCGTGAAGAAGAACTTCCTTGTATTTGTTTTAAACCTGCTGCCTATTAATTTCATTTGGTGACCCCTAGTTCTTGTATTATGGGTATAAGTAAATAACTTTTCCTTATCCACTTTCTCCACATCACTCATGATTTTATATACCTCTATCATATCCCCCCTTAGTCTCCTCTTTTCCAAGCTGAAGAGTCCTAGCCTCTTTAATCTCTCCTCATTTGGGACCCGTTCCAAACCCCTAATCATTTTAGTTGCCCTTCTCTGAACCTTTTCTAATGCCAGTATATCTTTTTTGAGATGAGATCACCACATCTGTACACAGTATTCAATATGTGGGCGTACCATAGATTTATATAAGGGCAATAAGATACTCTCCGTCTTATTCTCTATCCCCTTTTTAATGATTCCTAACATCCTGTTTGCTTTTTTGACCACCTCTGCACACTGCGTGGACATCTTCAGAGAACTATTCATGATAACTCCAAGATCTTTTTCCTGACTTGTTGTAGGTAAATTAGCCCCCATCATATTGTATGTATAGTTGGGGTTATTTTTTCCAATGTGCGTTACTTTACATTTATCCACATTAAATTTCATTTGCCATTTTGTTGCCCAATCACTTAGTTTTGTGAGATCTTTTTGAAGTTCGTCACAGTCTGCTTTGGTCTTAACTATCTTGAGCAGTTTAGTATCATCTGCAAACTTTGCCACCTCACTGTTTACCCCTTTCTGCAGATCATTTATGAATAAGTTGAATAGGATTGGTCCGAGGACTGACCCTTGGGGAACACCACTAGTTACCCCTCTCCATTCTGAGAATTTACCATTAATTCCTACCCTTTGTTCCCGGTCTTTTAACCAGTTCTCAATCCATGAAAGGACCTTCCCTTTTATCCCATGACAGCTTAATTTACATAATTTGGTGAGGGACCTTGTCAAAGGCTTTCTGGAAATCTAAGTACACTATGTCCACTGGATCCTCCTTGTCCACATGTTTGTTGACCCCTTCAAAGAACTCTAAGACACGATTTCCCTTTACAGAAACCATGTTGACTATTGCTCAACAGTTTGTTTTTCTATGTGTCTGACAATTTTATTCTTAACTATTGTTTCAACTAATTTGCCCGGTACCGACGTTAGACTTACTACTCTGTAATTGCCGGGATCACCTCGAGAGCCCTTTTTAAATATTGGCATTACATTAGCTAACTTCCAGTCATTGGGTACAGAAGCCGATTTAAAGGACAGGTTACAAACCTTAGTTAATAGTTCCGCAACTTCACATTTGAGTTCTTTCAGAACTCTTGGGTGAATGCCATCTGGTCCTGGTGACTTGTTAATGTTAAGTTTATCAATTAATTCCACAACCTTCTCTAGTGACACTTCAATCTGTGACAGTTCCTCAGATTTGTCACCTACAAAAGCCGGCTCAGGTTTGGGAATCTCCCTAACATCCTCAGCCGTGAACACTGAAGCAAAGAATCCATTTAGTTTCTCCGCAATGACTTTATCGTCTTTTTATGCGCTCCTTTTGTATCTCGATCATCAAGGGGCCCCACCAGGGCCGGTGCAAGGAAGTTTCGCGCCCTAGGCGAAACTTCCAACTTGCGCCCCGCCCCCAGCCCTGCGGCAGCTCCCCACCTCCCCTCCACCCTGAGGCCCCCCCCCCCGGGGAGCCGTGCGACAGCTTCCCACCCCAGCTCACCTCTGCTCCGCCTCCTCCCTGAGCACGCTGCCCCCTGCTCTAATTCTCCTCCCCTCCCAGGCTTGCGGCGCCAAACAGCTGATTGGCACTGCAAGCCTGGGAGGTGGGAGAAGTGGAGCGGCGACCGCGCGCGGGGGGAGGGGGCGCTGGAAAAAAAAAAAAAAAAAAATTGGGGGCACCACTTTTTGGCGCCCCCCAAATCTTGGCGCCCTAGGCAACTGCCTAGTTTGCCTAAATGGTAGCACCGGCCCTGGGCCCCACCGGTTG
>NW_020689995.1:0-2009 GCF_002925995.2 Terrapene triunguis
AAATCCTCCTACATGCCTGGTACTGTATCTAAAGCTGCCCAGGTCCAGTAGAGCCTCCCCTCCCTTACTTTTCATTTTAAATTCTAGTGGGATCTACATACCTCCCTTGCTAGGGTGACCCATGGGAGGGCAGGCACTGGGTCACATTACCCTCCCCCCGCCCCGCCCCAGTTCTCTGCCAGGATTTGCCTGCCGAGCTCTCCCCCTCCCTCCCCTGCTTGCTGGAGGCAGCCTGGGACCAGGACAGGAGAGGTAAACAAACAGCAGGTGCACCAAATAGTTGGGAGCCTGGGAGCAGTAGGGAGGAAGGGCTGCTGCTTCAGCTCTGCAGGGAGAGGTTAGGTAGGGGAGGGAGGAGGGAACAGCTGCTTTCCCACAGGGGACCTGAGGGCAAGGGGGAGGCCTGGCTGCCTGGGGAGGGGCGGGTATGACACTCCAGCTTTTGGGGGGGAACCTTTAAATTGTGCCCTGCCCCCATCAGCAGCTGAAGGTCCTGTCCTCCCTCCCGGGGGAGGCTGCTGTCTCCCCAGAGTCAGGCAGGCAGGTGCATAGGAGATAAATGAGTGTGACTGAGATCAGCTCCCCCGTGTGCCCCCCCCGCATCTGAACAGGAGTGGGAATGGGAGTCACAGTGGGTGGTGTCTGCCTGCCTGCTGTGACCTCCTTGAAACCCATTTACCTTTCATTCAATCCCTGATTGCTTACCTACGCCCCCAGGCTTTCTTTTTTCAACAGTTTCTGTTTCCACTACAAGTTGTACTTAACAGTATAGTGAAATTCTTAGGGGCAGGGCCTGGCCTAAATTGTTGGGCACAATGTTGTGTACATTTCTATACTGCATCAAGATTAAGAATAAGGAAACTCCTTTATTTGTTCCCATCTTAATCCTATGTCCTGCAAACCTCATTCATCCTCTGGAAATCACTGGGGTTCCTGCTGTTTGTGTGAGGATGGAACTGAGGATAATGTGTGATTGTTGTGATTTGGGTAGCCGTGTTGGTTTGTATCAGCAAAAACAACGAGGAGTCCTTGTGGCACCTTAGAGACTAACACATTTATTTGGGCATAAGCTTTTGTGGGCTATAACCCACTTCATCAGATGCATAGAGTGAAAAATACAGTAGGCAGGTGTATATATACAGCACCTGAAAAGATGGGAGTCGCCTTACCAAGTGTGAGGTCAGTGCTAACGAGGCCAATGCAATCAAGGTGGACGTCGCCCATTCCCAAAAGTTGATAAGAAGGTGTGAGTATCAACAAAGGGAAAATTATTTTTTGTAGTGATCCAGCCACTCCCAGTCTTTATTCAGGCCTAATTTGATAGTGTCAAGTTTGCAAATTAATTCCAGTTCTGCAGTGTCTTGTTGAAGTCTGTTTTGGAAGTTTTTTGGTTGAAGAATAGCCACTTTTAAATCTGATATTGAGTGTCCAGGGAGATTGAAGTGCTCTCCTACTGGTTTTTGAATGTTACAATTCTTGATGTCTGATTTGTGTCCATTTATTCTTTTGCGTAGAGACTGTCCGATTTGGCCAATGTACATGGCAGAGGGGCATTGCTGGCACATTATGGCATATATCACTTTGGTAGATGTGCAGGTGAACGAGCCCCTGATAGTGTGGCTGATGTGGTTAGGTCCTATGATGGTGTCCCTTGAATGGATATGCGGACAAAGTTGGCAATGGTGCTTGTTGCAGGGATTGGTTCCTGGGTTAGTGTTTCTGTTGTGTGTAGTTGCTGGTGAGTATTTGCTTCAGGTTGGGGGGCTGTCTGTAAGCGAGGACTGGCCTGTCTCCCAAGGTCTGTGAGAGTGAGAGATCGTCCTTCAGGATAGGTTGTAGATCCTTGATGATGCGCTGGAGAGGTTTTAGTTGAGAGCTGAAAGTGACAGCTAGTGGCGTTCTGTTACTTTCTTTGTTGGGCCTGTCCTGTAGTAGGTGACTTCTGGGTACCCTTCTGGCTCTGTCAATGTTTCCTCACTTCCCCAGATGGGTATTGTAGTTTTAAGAAC
>NW_020689996.1:0-3442 GCF_002925995.2 Terrapene triunguis
TTTACCGCATTATATCCGAATTCATATTATATCAGGGTAGAGGTGTATTGGTTTCTTAACAAGGCATGCATTAAGTTAAATGGTCATGTATTAACAGGAATGTCATATGCAAGACATGGGAGGTAGTTGTCCTGTTGTACTTGGCACAGGTGAGGCCTCAGCCAGAGTACTAGGTTCATTTCTGGCTATCATACTTTAGAAAAGATGTGGATAAATTGGAAAAAGTCTAGAGGAGAGCAATAAAAATGATAAACGGTTTAGAAAACTTGACCTAAGAGGAAAGGTTAAAAGTCCTGGGCATGTTTAGTCTTGAGAAAAGAAGACTGAGTGGGGCCCTGATAAGTCTTCAAACATATATGGGGGAAGAGGTGAGCAGCCCTCAGTGGTGAAAGAACGGATTAAGGATTATTTAGAAAAGCTAGACATGCACAAGTCCATGTGGCTGGATGCAATGCATCCGAGGGTGCGGAGGTAGTTGGCTGATGTGATTGCAAAGCCATTGGCCATTATCTTTGAAAACTCATGGCAATTGGGGGAGGTCCCAGACGACTGGGAAAAGGCAAATATGGTGCCCATCTTTAAAAAAGGGAAGAAGGAGAAACCAGGGAACTATGGACCAGTCAGCCTCACCTCTGTCCCCAGAAAAATCATGGAGCACGTCCGCAAGGAATCCATTTTGAAGCACTTGGAGGAGAGGAAGGTGATCAGGAACAGTCAACATGGATTCACCAAGGGCAAGTCATGCCTGACCAACCTGATTGCTTTCTATGATGAGATAACTGGCTCTGTGGATATGGGGAAAGCGATGGACGTGATATACCTTTACTCTAGCGAAGCTTTTGATACGGTCTCCCACAGTATTCTTGCCAGCAAGTTAAAGATGAATGGACTATAAGGTGGATAGAAAGCTGGCTAGATCGTCGGGCTCAACGGGTAGTGATCAATGGCTCAGTGTCAAGTTGGCAGCTGATATCAAGCGGAGTGCCCAGGGGGCAGTCTTGGGGCTGGTTTTGTTCAACATCTTCATTAATGATCTGGATGATGGGATGAATTGCACCCTTAGCAAGTTTGCGGATGACACTAAACTGGGGGGGGAAGGAAAGAGAGAGAGAGATACACTGGAGGGTAGGGATAGGGTCAGGATCCAGAGTGACCTAGACAAACTGGAGAATTGCCCCCCCCCAAAAAAAACAAAACAAAAAACTGATGAGGTTCAACAAGAACAAGTGCACAGTCCTGCACTTTAGGACAGAAGAATCCCATGCACTGCTACAAGCTGGGGACCGACTGGCTAAGCAGCAGTTCTGCAAAAAGAGGACCTGGGGATTACAGTGGACCAGAAGCTGGATATGAGTCAACAGTGTGCCCTTGTTGCCAAGAAGGCTAACAGCATATTGGGCTTCATTAGTAGGAGCATTGCCAGCAAGGAAGGGAAGTGATTATTCCCCTCAATTTGGCACTGGTGAGGCCACAACTGGAATATTGCGTCCAGTTTTGGGCCCCTGTGACAGGGTTGGGGAAAACCCCAGCAGGGCAATAAGGCCCAGCGGCTACGGTCAGTAAGTTCACCCGGATGAGACAGGGCAATGTAGCCCAATGGCCAGCATCAATAGAGTCACCCCTCTTAGCTGGGTAGTAAGGCCTAGTAGCCCCAATCAGTACATTCGGCCCATCAAGACAGGGCAGGAAGGCCAAGTGACCAGAGTCCATAGATTCGCCCTTCTCGGCAGGGCAATGAGGCCTAATGGCTAGAGTCAATGTATCCACCCCTACTAGCTGGGCAGTGCGGCTCAATGGCCAAAGTCAATAGGTTTGCCCCTATTAATTGGGCAGTGAGACCTAGTAGCCACAATCAGTACATTCGCACCTGGAAGACAGGGCAATAAGGCCTAGGTCAGAGTCCATAGATTCACCCTTTTTGGCAGGGCAGTGAGGCCTAGAGGCCAAAGTCTGTTGGGAAGGCGGCTGCCATACACAAGGAGGGGGGTGGCAGCCTGGGTAGGGGGTCCAGGCCCTTCCTATCCACTGGACCCCAGCCCAGGTTGTGGCAGGGTGCGTGACACTGAGTCAGCGGGGGGTTCCAACTGAAACACACAGACTCAAATATTTGGTTCACTAACCGGGCCACTATCCAATTCCCCATGGCTGCTTCCTACCATAGTTTCCATTGCTGTGGTCTGGGTGTCTCTGCTCTTTCCGGGTTCCCCGCTCTGCGCTGTCTCCAGTGACTCCTGATGCAGCGGGGTCTCTGTAGGTACCTTAGTGTCTGCCTGGGTTACAGCATCTCTGGCCTTGAGTTTTGGTTGATCTTCAGCTGGAGCCAGTGGAGCACATCCTTCCTCCCCAGCAGTCAGCCCCAACTGAGCTGAGCTGCTACCTTTTATATCAGGGCACCTAGAGCATGCCCAGTAGAGTAAAGGGGGCATGGCTTCTTCAACCCATAATGTAGGATTAACCTTTCCCAGTCCAGAGTGGGGCGAGTGCACCCTGTCACATTGGAGAGAGTCCATCGGAGAGTAACGAAAATGATTAGGCAGCTGGGGCACATGACTTATGAGGAGAGGCTGAGGGAACTGGGCTTATTTAGTCTGCAGAAATGAAGAGTGAAGGGGGATTTGATAGCAGCCTTCAACTACCTTAAGGAGGGTTCCAAAGGCCTGGTCTACACTAGGCTTTTATGTCGAATTTAGCGCCGTTATATCGAATTAACCCTGCACCCGTCCACACCACGAAGCTATTTAGTTCGACATAGAGCTCTCTTTAAATCGATTTCTGTAAACCTCCCCAAAGAGAGGAGTAGCGCTAAATTCGACATGGCCATGTCGAATTAGGCTAGGTGTGGATGGAATTCGACGGTAATAGCTCCGGGAGCTATCCCACAGTGCACCACTCTGTTGACGCTCTGGACAGCAGTCCGAGCTCGGATGCTCTGACCAGCCACACCCCGGGAAAATTTGAATTCCTTTTCCTGTCTGGGCAGTTTGAATCGCAGTTTCTGTTTTGACACCGTGGCGAGCTCAGCAGCAGTGGCAACGATGCAGAGCTCTCCAGCAGAGATGGCCATGCAATCTCAGACTAGAAAGAGGGCCCCAGCATGGACTGATCGGGAAGTCTTGGATCTCATCGCTGTGTGGGGAGATGAGTCCGTGCTTTCCGAGCTGCGCTCCAAAAGACGGAATGCAAAGACCTATGAGAAGATCTCTAAAGCCATGGCAGAGAGAGGATACAGCCGGGATGCAACGCAGTGCCGCGTGAAAATCAAGGAGCTGAGACAAGGCTACCAGAAGACCAAAGAGGCAAACGGACGCTCCGGATCCCAGCCCCACACATCCCGTTTCTACGAGGCACTGCATTCCATCCTAGGTGCGGCCGCCACCACTACCCCACCCCTGACCGTGGACTCTGAGGATGGGATATTGTCCGCGGCCGGTTCCTCAGCGGA